>NW_023276807.1:117852737-118005237 GCF_003668045.3 Cricetulus griseus
GAAGAGATCTGGAACCAGGGAGATCTCCAGAGCCCTACAAGGATGACACGATCTGACAATCCAGGCAATGGTGGAGAGGATAACCTAAAAGCCCTTTCCCTAAAGTGAGATTGATGACTTCTCTTTATGCCATCCTAGAGCCCTCATCCAGTGGCTGATGGAAACAGAGACAGACATCCACAGATATACACTGAGCTGAAATCGGGAAATTAGTTGAAGAGAGGGAGGAATGAAGATCGAAGGGGTTGGGACCAGGTTGGAGAAACCCATAGGAATAGTTGGCCTGAACAAGGGAGAGCACATTGACACCAGATGCTGTCGGGGAGGCCAGTATAAGACTGATCCAGACCCCTGAACATGGATGTCAATAAGGTGGACTCTGCACTCCAGGGAGCCTCTGGTGGTGGATTAGTATTTTTGCCTGGTGCAAGAAGGGACTTTGAGAGCCCATCCCATGTGATGGGATACACTCTGGCCCTGCACACATGGGGAAGGGCCCAGGCCCACCCCAGGAAGATTTGGTGGACTTTGCAGAGCCCCTGTTGAGGGCCCTACTCTGCCTGCAGAGTGGTGGGTGGATGGGGTGGGGGATAGGCTGGGAGTAGGGGAGGAGGAATGGGGATGAGGGGAGGGAGAGGGAGAAGGGACTTACATGTGAAACAATTTCCCTAACTAGAACTAATAAATAAATTTAAAAAAAGAACACTGTTTTAAAGTGCACATCCTCAAGATGAAGAAAAGTGTGGAATCAGGTCTTTTTGTTTTGTTTTTTTTTTCTTTTTTGTGACAGGGTTTCCATGTGTATCTTTGTATGTCAGGCTGGCCTCGAACTCAAAGAGATCCATCTGCCTCTGCCTCCCAAGTGCTGGGACTAATAGTGTGTGCCACCACTACCCAGCTAGAACCAAGGTCTCATTATTAGATAAAAACAGTTTAGGAAAAAAGCTGATGTATGATCAGGCTAAGCCCAAAGGCAACAAACACATTGAAGTCAAGCAGAATCTACTCCTTGACAATGTTCTAGGAGCTCTCCTCTTCCTGAGCCTGTGCAGCTTCCTGATCATTGATCTCTTAGCAGCTTCTGAAAAATCAGAAACTGAGCCATATACTTTTCCCTGGTGAGCCCAGGGTATGTGTGCAGTGCCCTCTCACACTCAAGCTCTGGATGTACTTACTTCAGTGCAGTTAGTAGATCAACTTCAGCTTACTTTCTTCCAAACAACTAATGGGAAGGTGATCCATATTATAAAATATTTAGAAAACACAGTAAAGTGTAGAGAAAATAGAAAACATTTATAATCTCATCACTGGAACTAAACAGGGCCACTATTTTATTTCTAATCCCAAGCTTGTAGTAGCACTTTTAATAAGTCTTTAACTTAACCACCGAGGCTACCCATAAGCAGAAATGCTACATCCAAGCACAGGTCTGGAAAGTTCACCGTCTGTGAACTGTGCATCTGGCAACTCCCAGGGATGCTGGCATGGGGTAAAGGGCTTACTCACTGGGGGCATTTATCAAGGGCAAACATAAACCAAAAATGGAAGAAACCCTTCAAACTTGTAATTTTCCATTTTTGCCTTTCCCAAGGATACCTGCTTCTTTGTATGTAAAGAGTTGTCTAACGTAAAATTGATAAACTGATAAGCTTAGAAGCATGGTAAAATTTAAACTCTTATATGGTCAGCTATGGTACTTGTTAACATCTTAAAGTGTTTAATTTCCTAGCTTCCTTCTAATAGAAAGTCTTTTGTTTTGCTCTCATGAGTCCATGCTCCTTCTTTTAATTAATATTTTATATTATTTATCAGTTCTTTCCACATGGGATATTATTCCAAGACTGATGACCTGAGTTAATTCCCTGAACTCAGATAGAAATAGTAAAGAATCAGTTTCTGCAAGCTGCCCTCTGGCCTCCAAACATCACTTACTTGTGCACACACAAAATAAATATGAAGAGGAATACTTTTTTATTTCTAATAACTTAAATTCAGTTGTCATACTTGAGTAAACATAGAGAGGTCATTAAAGTTTATTTAATGTTGCAGAATTCAGTATGAAGGTCACAAAAGGAAAATGGTCCTCTAAGAAAAACAGTAAATATTGTTTCCAATTATTAAAATGTTAATCTCAAATCCATTCAGAAAAATATCCTCCCATAACTAGGTCACTAGCTCCAAGCAAATATGGACTTTTGACTCATCAAATGGGTCTGGAGCTGGAAATATTTAATGTGTAAATTTCCTTCGTTTGAGCCCCTGCCTACAACAATACGCACATATGCCTCAAGAAAAGCAGACGTGTCATTTCATTTATATATGTATATTTTCTATATGCTTTCATTTGAGGTGGAGGCAAACTGTCAATATTAATGTTCCTAAAGTATTAGCCTTCCATTTTCAAATCTTTGTGTAGGCTAAGTGGTCTGGCATCAGGCTGGACTCAATGTTATTTTGATGTTTTATACTTAACAAGGATCAAAGATGATTCCCATTCAGAACAATTTGAATTTTCTACTCTGACACAATTTATTAATCAGAACATACATTTACTATTGTCATAGTTGTGTGTTTTTTCATACAGTATAGATGGTATTAAATAGGCTGTAATTTGAATGTTACCTCCTCTTTCTAAAATGACTGCATAATTTAAGAGAAATCAGGAGGGCAACAAATATGCTGTTAAAGGATATTTGATCACATTGTTTGAAGATGTGTCTTTCCTTCCTTACATGCCTAAGGAACTTTCTGATTGGTTTAATAAGAGCTGAATGGCCAATAGCTAGGCAAAAGACAATAGGTGGGACTTCCAGAAAGAGAGAGGAACTCAGGGGAAGCATCTGAGAGATTAGCATTGCCAGCCAGATATGGAGGAAGTCAGTACAGTACTGAGGAGAGGTAACGAGTCACATGGCAAAATGTAGATTAATATAAAGGGTTAATTTAAATTTTAAGAGCTAGTTGGGAATAAGCCTAAGATAAGGCCAGCTTTCACACTTAATAAGAAGTCTCCAAGTCATTTTTGGGGGGGAGCTGGTGGTTCAAAAAAAGACCAGCTACAAATACAGTGAGGAGTACTGTGGTACTGCTTAATGGTACTGGCTGATTTAGTACAAGAATGTCTCGAAAAGGGAGAATTACTGTGTCACCCTTGAGCTAAGAAAATGAAAGCCTAGAAAGAGTAGTTAATTTGTTCAAAGTTACACAACACTCAAAGTTCTTATTCAAATTACTAAACTGAGGAGTTCATATTATCATCCAAAGAATCAGAAGGGAAGAAAGGCAGTAACTTTTTTCAAACCCATGAGAAGTTTCACAAATTTTGTGTTTTGAGATTCAGTCCAGCATTTATATTTGGTTGGTTTTGTAATGTCAGGAATCAAGTCCTGGTATTTTGTGCATGCTAATGAGTCAACCCTCTACCATCAAGCCATCTCTTTAGCCCTTGTTTATTCCCTAATGTATCAGAAGTGAAATTTGAACATAGGAGAACATTTATAACTGTGATACAGAGGTTTGCACAGATGGGCAGGGAAAAGGACTGTGGAGGAAGAAAGACAAGCAAGGAAAAAACAAGCAAGACTAAAATAGAAACTCAGAGACTTAGCTGAAGGCAGCATAGAGCAGTCTCTTTCAAATACTGAGTCTTTGACTGTTGTAGAAAAGCGCAGAGGATATTTGAACTTATGGACTTTGGGAAGTTTAACTGTTGCATACATACAGAGAGAAGTCATGAGCAAAAATGAAATATATAACCTCATGGATAAACAGTTTACCCAAGGATTGTTTCCAGCACTCACAGGGGCCAGGGGCAAAGAGATACTACCAGGAAAATAAAAACAGACCAAGGGGAAAGCATACTAAATTGATGTAGGCATTTCAATGTAATTACTTAAAAAAAAATCCTTTAACCTAAAAACTCAGAATTTACTTTACTCTCTTCTGACCATTATTCTTCCAAACTAATAATCACAATTAACTTTGTACAAATTCCACTGTAAAAACCATGTTCTACACTGGCTGCCCACATTTGCTGCTTTCATCTTTACATTGTGGCTTATAAAGTTCCCAGCACACACCAAGTACTGTATACCTTACTCATTAAATAGCCTTGTGATTGACCAACAAGTAGATAAGGTGAAGAAAGGATGTACAGAGAGCCAAATGAATAGCTAAATGGGTATTATATCCTACAATCACACAATCCAATTTTTAGAGATACTCAAGAGAAAGGCATAAAATAGAATAAATTCAAGCATGGGGTGAGTGGTTGCTCTGTGTGTGCCTGCTAAACCCAGAACCCATCTTTCTATTTACTATTTATTACATGAAAGAACAGAATCTATCTGTGGGAGATGTGGGAAGATATATTTTAGGATAACAATAAGACCTTTAGCAATAACTGACATTTCTTTCCTAAGCAAAAGTACTTTCATTTGCTGATTGCATACTGGCCAGCTCTTACATACAAGCTAGTGTGCAACAATACTCCATTTCAAAAGACAGGGACAGTGAATAGCCTCTGAAAAAGGCTACACTCATAGCCACTCTGTTCTGAGTGCCACTTGCTGCTAGCCTGGGAGGACACAGTTGATCTTGCTAGGGGAAGAGTGGCAAGTTTGTTTCCTGGTGCCCTAGTGATGGTGTTCTCCATCAAATAGCAGTACCTCAAGATGTCCCCAAAATGAGAAATTAAAAATTTTAGGGGAGTGTTTCATTATTATGTCCTACCTTTCCTACACCAAGGGAAATAACATTGATGGACAGAGGCAATATTATTTATAAAACTCTCAAGGTAATAAATATGCTTTTTGTTCAAGAATTGTCCAATGTAGCCTCCATTTAAAGTTCTAGATATTGTGATTTAGAATGGGCAAGCAAGGAGGTGTAAAGAAGAAAAATAAAGACCGGAGGAAGGGAAAGTATAAAGCAGGGAGGGACCCATCCAGCAGAAGAATGGGGGGAGGGGCAAGTAAAAGGATGAGTCCATTGTCTTCTGGATGTTACCAGAGACAACTAAGAAAAGAAATGGCAGCCTCACTTCCTGCTAATGTCCGTTTCTCACCACTTCATAGCCTTACCACCTCTCTTCCAAGCACTGCCTTCCCTCTCCTGGGAACTCTCTCCTACCAGATAGTCAGTTTCTAGCTGTCCCCATTACATAGGTAGCTATCAAAGGGCTTCTGTGACAACCAAAGTACAGTGCATTGACACCACCCCCATTCTTTTCTAGGTTAGCTCTTTGCTTGGGGCCTCCACAGCACCTGTGACAATTAGTAATTATCTAATCTGTTTATCTTATCCTATTCTACCCATAAGAATAGAAGCACTTTTGTGTCATTTGCTGTTGCATTTCTGGCACCTTCTACAATTCCTGGCACATAAATGGGGCTTGAGAAATAAACACGCAATGAAGAGGAAGAGAAGAGAAATGGAGGCGAGGAAGACAGACTTGAAAGGAACATCTGACTTATTTTACAGAAACGGCTAGTTGCATTCAGGATTCACTGACAGTAGCTACTACTGACTATAAGGAACCATTCTTTTCTGTAGAACTAAATCAGCTCCATTCCCTCCACGACAAAAGCTTCATATAAAACACAGATGCCATATTTAGTAAATGGGTAACATCTTGCTGCACTGTCATTGCACAGTCCTAAAGAAAAGCAGCCCCAGCTTCCTATCTTGACCCCTGATGCACAGCTCTTTCTTCTAATGCCCGAGAACCACGGGCGATAGCAATGAATCACTTTCCTACCAGCACTGATTTCGCACTCCCTCGCCCGCCACTGGCTCTATTCACCCACTTCCAGTCTGAAGTCAATCAAACTTTTATAACCAAATCCCCTTAACAAATGCAAAACTCACTTCCCACCAAACAGCCTTAATTTAGCACAAACTAAATTTCAAAGGAAATTTGACTGTGCTTTGCTTTAAATGTCAGAACTGGATATTCAGAGAGAATAATTAAGGGGAGGAGAAGGTTTCATCCAATAAAAAAAGATTGCTAGTTTGTGCAAAGCAAAGCGCTAAGAATATTAGCATTTTAAATATGCTCTCTTGAAAATGCTACTAATGGACATGCTGGTGTTCGCATAAAACACGCCTCTCTGTCTTTACTGCCAGGAAGATGAGAGCATTTGCTCTGAAAATCAAAGGACAGACACTGCCTCTTAAAAGGCAGATCTAGGGACCTGTGCTTCCCAGGATGTCTGGGATATGAATTACAGCCTCCCTTTTTCACATAGGCAGGTTTAGAATCCATTTCTCCCTGAGTATCAGGCCAGGGGCCTTTTAGCCTTACTCATTCATAAATAATATTGTTGATTTTTTGGTTTTTTGTTTGTTTGTTTGTTTTTCTTTTAAAAAAAATCAGTGTCTTAGTTGCTGTTCTATTGAAGTAAGGAGACACCATGACCAAGGCAACTGTTTAAAGAAAGCATTTAATCAGGGGCTTGCTTACAGTTTCAGAGGGTTAGTTTTTGATGATCATGGTAGGAAGAGAGTCAGCAGGCAAGCAGGCAAGCAGGTATGGTGCTGGAGCAGTAGCTGAGAGCTTATATAATCCACAAATTGTAGGCAGGAATAGAGATATTGTGTGAGAGAAGGCCTTTCATGGGCCTTTAAAAACCTAAAGTCCTCCCCAGCGACACACCTCCTTCAACAAAACCACATTTCCTAATTCCTCCCAAAAAATCTACCAAATGGGAACCTAAAGTATGAGCCTATGGGAGCCACTCTGATTCAAATCACCACTCAGGATGTACAATTCTGTGCTGTTTGTGGAATGAATAGGTCCAGAGAATTACAAACGGTTTGGTGGTCTAGCTAAACATATTCTGCTTGTCTGGGTTGAATGTTGACAGCCCCTCCATTGGGACGAGGGGCTATATTTTCCAATAATATCTGCCATATAATTTTCCAACTTGTTGGGATTAAACTTCTGCTGTGAAGACACCAAAAATTCTAAAATGCCAGAAAACCAGCAGATATAAAATCATAATTTTCTTCCATCCCAATAAAAAAAAATGCTCTCATTACACTTCATGTTTTGTTTTCAAAGCTGTTTCCCTACTGATTTGATTTTTTTCAAACATAGCTGAGAAGACTTCTTAGTTAAGTGTCAGTATCTGCTGTATCTCCTACCTAAAAGATTTTGCTTTGTTTCAACTATATGTCTATGTATGTGTACATTTATATGAGAGAAGTGTCCACCAAGGCTATAGGTGACAATAATCTTTGGAGCTGGAATTATAGGCAGATGTGAGCTGCCTTATATGGGTGCCAGGAACCAAATTCAAGGCCTCTGCAAGGGCAGTACATACTCTTAACCTCTGAGTCATCTGTCCCTACTACTAATGCCTTCTTACAAAGTTGTTTAGGTGTACAGTTTCTGCTAAGGCTTCAGAAGTTGCCCCCTCCTAAAACCCAGTGGTGGGTGATAGAGTTTAAAGTTATGGTAAAAATTGAATCCCAAATCTATAAAGAAAAAGGGTTTCTAAGTTGAAAAGTTTTATCATGGTTTTTGTCTCTCAGCAGGGATATGTGATACTTAGCAGCAAGAAAGGTCTGCAAAAACCTACTGAAGGAGCAGTGACACCATCAGTTGGATCCCAAAGAGAAAAACTTTCAGCTTTTTCTCTTCATCTTTTATTTTAGTTTCCCCATTTTTTTCATGATGCTTCTTACGAAGACAACATGCATGTAGTAAACGCTTTTGTTTTTCATGATGTGAACGCTGAAAGCATGAGGCATAAAACAAAATCTATGAGGGTCTCTGAAAAGACTAGAAGACATCACGAACAAAGGAAATGTGCAGAAGGAACTAGCCATAGTGAAAGATGTTCTCAGTACATTCAATATGTACACTGTTCCTGTCAGAAAACACTGAGGTAAAACAATCTTTAAACAGAGAAAAACAACTCTCCTCTGTAAAAGAAGGAGAAAGATAATATTTAAGAAGTGCCCTTTTATGAAGAACTGTGATAATCTGGTATCTTTGTCAGGGTGTCTGCCTCAGCAAAACCACCATGGAGTTAAATAAAAGAAATGCATCCCTCACAGTTTTGGGATCAGGATCAAGATGGCAGGATGAGGCCAGTAAGATGACCCAGCAGTTAAAGGCATTCTACCATGTCTGATAACTGGAGTTCAGTCTTCAGAACCTTTCTGTTAAAAGGAGAAAAGCCACTGTCCTCTGCCTTCTCCTGTCACCTCCACATGCATGCTTTAGCACACATATGTGCAACCCCACCATATACACACACTAAATAGGTAAGTATAAAATAGTCAAAAGATGGCAATATGACAGGGTTCTTGTGGGAAGAGATGTGCAGGTGTCACCCTCTTCTTGTATCCTTACTGGTAGAGTGTTAGGAGAGCTGGGACCCATAGAGAGAGACTGAGACACACGGAGTGAACGTGCACTGTGTGCTAGTGTTCTGTCCCCTTCTTATGAGGGCACTTATCTTACTAATAGGGTATCATCTTTGTGGCACAACTGCATTGGCTCTGCCTCCCAATGTCTTCATCTTTGGAACCAGATTTCAGCATATGAAACTGGGGGCGATAGAAATATTCTCTCAATATCACCTGAGGAGAGTTTTACTTTATAAGGGGGTCATAAATACATTTGAAGAGGGGGAGATTACCCACTTTCTCCATGCACCTTGTTAAATTGTTTCAAACACAGAGAGGAAAGAAACTGAACATTCTCTCTTTAGTGATTACCATACTTAAGAAATTATGCTAAATTCATTTGCATGTAGATGATTCAGCCCTAGGAATAATGATTTCCTTAACCAACACAGTTATTATTGTAAACGGCATTATGTAATAGGGAAGATTAAAGGACGCTGTAACCACCATTGGCATATTCAGATCTGTAAAGAAAATACTACTGATGATTGAAATCAGTTGAATTTATGGGATGCTTCCTCAGACTACAGAAGTCTCACTATTATGTTTAGCCTCTTAAATGTACTATAGACAATTATGTGAAAAAAAATGAGTTCTCCCATTTAAGCTCTGGACTTAGTGTTTGCCTTCAGTTATTCCACTGTGACACCTCATTATTTATGTAGTGCTTACTGGATATCCAACACCAATCCAAATTCTGTTGGTCATTATTTCATTTCAATACTCTGGTCACTCTGTGACTTACACACTACTGGTTATGATTATTACCACCAATATATAATAAGAAGAAAACTAAGAAGAGGGACATTTTAGTTACTTACCCTAAGATCTCAAGGCTAATAATAATGGTGGGACTGCCATTCAAATGTAAATGGTCCTGGTCAAAAACTTTTCACTCTTCACCTCACTGAAACCCACTCACATCATCAGTTCATAAGGAGAGGGAACTGGTATGACCAAGAGCCATAACAACCAATACAGATCTGTCACTAAGGCTTCCACTCAACTAGACTCAGGAATTATTTGCAATAATGATAGGTGAAAAGCTTCACAGGCATATTTCCATAATAACTTTGTACCCAAGTCTTGTGAGAAAAAAGAGGAGATAAAGGTGATGAGAACAAAACATCAGCCTTTCTTCAATACCTATGGGATGTAGGGTGAGGAAAGGATCCTCTCCACAGCCAACAGCTTGCTTTTACTTTCATGTGCCATCACACCATACCCAGCCACCCATTCCTTGGTGGTTTCACCTTCTGTAGAGTCTTTAGTTCCTTGTACTAGCCATATTGCTCCCTCTATCTACCACCACAGGGCTCCTGGTCAGCTCAGAACTGGACTATAGCTACATTTTTGTTGCCTCAAATCACTACCCCAAAGCTTTGTTTCCACATCTTAGACTGGCAACCTTCCATTGCTTTATGTGTCCTTCTGGTTTGGGGGACTCTGTTATCACATGGAGGGTAGTTCTTTCTTTGAAGAGAAATGGATGACCTGTTCAGTCTTACCCATACTTCCATGACTAAGGTTATCAAAGTCATCAGGTTAAGTATTTGTTACTCATCAAATGCAAATTCTTATGGACCACACAGGATAAGAACAGCCATCCTTATTTGAATGGGGCGGGGAGGGGTTCTGTTGGAAAGTGACAGCTGACCTGAGAGTTTACAGATCAATTCAACTTGTCAAGACCAGAGATAAAACTACTTGGCAGAGGGCTCTGAATGTGCAATGGTTTTTCAAGTAGGAAACTACCTGATACTGCCAAGATGGAAAAAAAAAAGAATATATGAGCAGTAGAGTGATAGAGTGACTTGGGGTGGAACTAGGAAGGCCAGACAAGAAAAAACAATACAACTCTTATGGTATGTTTCCTCCCTAAGACTATAGATAGCATTATTCACAGATTCCCTTTCAAAAGCTTTAGTCAATTTGAATTAAAAAATACAAAATAGAAAATTATAGATATAAATAATCCAGAAATGGTGAGATGGCACAGTGAGTAAAAGCCCCTGCTGCCATGCCAAGCTTGACAACCAAGTTCAACCCCTGGGATCCATGAGTCAGAAGAAGAGAAATGACTCCCATAAGTTGTCCTCTGACCTCCATGTATATACTGAGTCATGTGCCCTCTCCCAAATAAATAAATACAAAGAGGAGTGAATTTGAAATTGCATGCTGTTCTGAACTGCACAATAAATGTTTACAATGTCTTGCTCTTTCTCACATGAGACATGAATCATTTCTTTGCCCAGAACACTCACACTTTGTGTTCTACCTGATCATTAGTCACTTAATGGCCTTCTCAGGTACAAAAATCAACGTTCATAATACAGCACTGCTTATGTGGAGGTAGCTCCATGTTTCTTTTTAATGGTACCCAAACACAACAAAGCCAAAGGAAAAAATTCAGGTTTCTTTAAGGGAAAAAGCCAATGTTATATATAAAGTTTGAAGTTATCCATGCTATGGAACATTCAGTGGGGGTGCTGTCATGTATCCCTCCATGTCCAAGGATTACAAATATTCAGTACTGCCATGGATGATGTCTCCATGCTTTTCTATTAGTATATCAAGACTACAATCTACCTATTGACCATTGAGATTAGTTTGCATATTAGTTTTGGACTTGTTGATGGGATTGTGGGTGTAAGTGTGGTAGCATTAGTAGTTATCATGGGTGAAGCATAGTATCCTTTGATGCCTATCTACTGAGCAAGAACATGTGCCTGTGTGCCATGTGTTACAGTGCATGTCATTCACAGACAAAGTATAACAGCAAAGCAGAGACTATGAAGTAGAAAGCCATTAAGATGGTTCAGCTGTTTTCATTAACATACTAGACTAGAGGGAGCCTTGGAACTTCAGAGACAAATAATGAATTCAAATTATTTATGTACCTAATGACTACATCCCCAACACAACTCATTCTGCACTTCTAAAATAAATTCCAAATCCCATGAAAATATATCCCAGTCATATAAGGACCCCTCAGATGTCATGTCATCACCTGAAAATGTTCTCCACATTGTAATAAATTTGATAGTCATAAAGACTGATTTCTATTTGTGTTTTTAAGTTTTCACCCAGGAACCATGGACTAGGGAGAAATCTCAGTGGCAAAAATGTTGGCTATGTAAATGGTAGTACTCAAGTTCAGATCCTTAGAACCCAGGCAAGACAGGGTAGTGTTCATATGTAATTTCCACTGTTCCTAATGCAAGATGAGATTCAGAGAAGAAACATTCCTTGAAGTTCCTGGTGTAGCTAGCCTGTTATAAGCAGCAATGAAGAACAATGAGACCCTGCCTCCACTGGAAGTTGAGTGTGGATGGTCACATACACTGTGGCTACATGAGTTTGTACTAGCCAAAGATAGGATCCTAGATTTTATATGGAAAACAGCATGCATACAACACACACACACACACACACACACTAAAACATGAACAAAATTATGTATAATTACAAATTTCACCAATAAACTAAAATAGCAGAACATCTTAATAGTAATGTTCAAAGTCTGAATATATGCCGTTGCCCAGGAATTATGATCCAACTGATGTTTCAGTTTTGTTTTTTCTATACTTTTTCAACACATGCCAGAGGTGGAACCATTTTTAATGATAATCCTCTGGCATCTTTTTAAAACATATTGTAATAATTTCCCTTTTAACACTAAAATTCTTAAATTTAGCCATCTTGGACTAGATTATTTTCTCTAACTGAAGAAAAGATCCTATATTGTATGTGGCATCCTTGTTTAAATGCAGTTAAAAACCAACAGTTTTCTTGAGTCTATAAAATTATATTTCTGGAAGATTTTTATGAGTCAATATATAGTGCCATAGTAGATTTCATCTGAATTGGCTATTTAAAACTACTGCAGGCAAATTATGTTGTCTTTATTTCCTGTTTTAGGATCCTTATTAGTGTTATTCATAGCATAGAAAAGAATCTATTTTACTATCATTGTAGACTTTTTATCTCCTATATGTCTGGAAGTATTTGTTACCTATATATTAATTTGGATGGGTATTTTAGGTTAAAATACACTCATTAATATAATCTTGTTTTGTTTTTCTTAGAAATTTGCTTTAACTGAAGTAGGTACAGCTTGTGAATTCTAATGTTAAAAAACAGAACTTGTCAAAAATATTAGGTACCTCAATTAAGACTCTGGCTACTTGAAGGAACACTGAAATTATGAAGAAGCTGAGTAGTTATGGCAGGGAAATATGATATTTTCCATTTTAGCAGATTATGCAATCAAAGGTATAATGCAATTATAGAATCTTCAGGAGTGACCACTAAAAATGCATACTCTTATTAGTGTTATTTTATCACTTATATATAAAATCTACATATAAGTATGATATTGCCCCATTGGTTGACTTTAGTAAAATATGGACATTTTCAATTAAAATTTGTTGTCTTGTTCTCTCTCTCTCTCTCTCTCTCTCTCTCTCTCTCTCTCTCTCTCTTTCTCTGTCTGTCTGTCTGTCTGTCTCTGTGTGTGTGTTATTTCTTTATACGGTATACAGATGTTCTAGTTTTCTTTTGTCAATGTGATAAACATCATGACCAAAAATAACTTAAAGTATGGGTTTATTTGGGCTTATAATTCTTGGTAACAGTCCACCACTGAGGGAACTCACAACAGGAACTCAATCAGGAGCCGAAGCTGAAATCATGTAGAAAATTTGCTTACTGGCTTATTCAGTTACTCATGACCCAGCTAGCTTTCTTTTTTATTGAAAAAAAATTTCATACATTTTGAATTCTTACCCTAACTCCTCCCAGAGTCTTTGCACCTCCCTACCCATCTAACATTTCAAAAATAAGAAAAAACCCAAGAAACAAAAATCAAGAAACACACATACATAAAATAACAGGAAAATGAAAATAAAAAAATAAGCAAAAGATCTATAAGTTAAGAAAAAAAGTCTAAACAAAGCAAAATGCAGCAAAAAGTCCACAAAAATACTCTTGAATTTGTTTTGTATTGGTCAGTTACTCCTGGGCATGGATCCTTCCCTAAAGTGTTGTTTATAGCAACACTCCAAGGGGACAAATGATATTTCACTTTGGGAGAGGGTATCAGTTGAAGATAGCTTCTCAGTTAGGAATGTGACATCATGCTGATTTATGCCTCTTAGTTCTGGGGCCCCCATCTTGTGTTGTTAATCTAGTTACTCTTAATCAATAAAAACTAGGAGTCAGAGGGAAAACCTGGAAGATTAGCTGCTGGGAGCAGCTACCAGTAACTTCCTACCTCTCCTTCCTACATCCAAAAATGCTGAGATCCTATCTCCACCTGACTTTATCACTTCCTGTCTCCACCTCCTGAGTGCTGGTATTAAAGAGTTGAGCCACCTCCACTCAGCTTCTATTGTTAACTAGTAACTAGTAACTAGCTCCATCCTCTAATCTCCAAGCAAGGTTTATTTGTCAGAACACAAACAAAATATCACACAACACTATTTGGTTTGAATCTGTTTAGTTCCTTGCTTGTTGTCACCTTCACTGGGATTCATAAATGTACCAGTCCTGTTGTATGAAGAATACACTGTTTCCTTCCAGTCGCCCACCACCTCTGGCTCTTATAATCTTTCTACCTCTTCTTCCACATAACTCCCTGTGCCTTGAGAGGAGAGATTTGATTAAACAACACACCAATTCAGACTGAGAATTCTAAATTCTCTCACTCTGTATATTGAAAAGTCATGGGTCACTGTTGTAGCAGGATGATATTGAGCTTTCTTATACAGTACAAAGTCACTTGCCTAGGGATGATACTGCCTGAAGTGAAGAGCCCTCTCATATCAATCATCATTTAAAACAATCTCTTGCAGACAGGGCCACAGGCTAATCAGATGTGGGCAATTGCTCAGTTGGTGTATTCTCTTCCCAGGTGACTGTAGGTTGTGCAAAAAGACTGTAAAAATTAATCAGCACAAGGGATAAACTGTGTCTCTGACAATACAAAGAACACGATGAGTAAATGTCTGGGACATTATAACTCTGCTTTCTCCAAAGCTGTCCCATAAAGCCATTTTGAGGTCAGAAACACCTTGCAGAAACTTCCCATTCTTGAAGGTTCATTTCTGCAGCTGTCTCTCACCTCTTTTCTTTTAATTCATATCCTTTTCCGCCTAATGTCCTCTCCCATTTTCTTACTGAGTTGAAGAGTTTGCTTTCCCTGTTAATAATATTGCATTTCCTCCTAATTCTCTGATTTCATAGAACATCTTTTTCGTGGATGCCTTGATAAATTTCATATGACCTATCCATATTTTTCCTCTGTTTTGGTGATAGGATAAAGTTATAGAAAAATAAAATACTTTTGGCCAAATTGAGATAGACAATCAATGGCATCATATTATCTCTTGGCTTCTAGCAAAGACACTAAGGTGGCAGATTTGGCAGCATCTTGAACAAGAGATTTGCTTTTAGAACCATTTCATTAGCACAATGTAGTGGCTGAAGGTGTGAGACACTCAAGACTCATGCTGTCTCCATTCAAACCCCAGCTCTGCCACTTATTAGTCATGTAACCAGGGCAACGTGTCTATGCTCAGAATTAGGAATGATAATGGATCCTATTTCATAGAATCACTGTAAAAACTGAGTAAGTTCAAAGATTTCAGGCTGTTATCATAAGGCCTGTTAGAATACAAGTGCACAAATATTAAATTACTATTATAACCTGGATTTCATTAGGCTCGTAAGAATCAAACAAGTAATTGCAGTCATTACAATGACATTCATTAACAAGGAAGTTCTCCTGAGTAAAAGTGGTCCACAGCATCTACTTTCAGCGAATTAGAAAAGATACCTCCTCCAATGTTTCCCTTCTATTGCCAATGATCTGTGGTGTGGATTATATTGGTAAATGTCCATGTACTGCTTGAGTTCGCTGAGAAGCTGGCTCTGAAAACAAACTGGCTATACCACCCTCTGTATTTACTACTCAAGCATGTACATTTCAAAGTATCTTCCAAGGCCCCTTGTCTAGCTATGGGCTGTGTCCCCCAACTCTGTGACAGGAAGGAGAGAACAGACAAAGAGTGCTGAGCCCTAGAGAAAAGCTAGAAGATGAACTATTTCTGACAGATGTTACTATTGTTTATCCCATTTTATAAAAGTGCCTGCAGTGGGACAGAGAATTCAGCAGAGTAGCCATAGGAAGCCAAGCCATGGCTAGAAAGCACAATCTGGAACTTAAGCTAAGTGTCTCAACTTCCCCATTTTGTCTCTGCTGGACGTTGTGAGCACCTGATTTGATGTTATTTCTATCAGTTTCTAGTTGTTCTTTTGCATGGAGGTTTCATGCAAGGAGACACTCTACTCAGCCTAGAACTCTCTACTGGGAATGCTAACTTATTGCCATAAAGAAACTTCCCCCATTGGATTGTTTTGTCTGTTTATTAGACACAATATATAATGTTACCTTTCTCATTTACTTGGAAACTTCACCTAAGGGAACCTGCTGCTCTGCCTAGGACCTTTTTCTATTGTCAACACTAGGTGGGTGTTTTAAATAGATTCCCCAGTCAATTTCTGCTGGCAATTTGAATGTCAGAGTTGATGATGTTTTGCTATCAATATATCTATCTATATACATATGTATATGTATGTGCATATAAGTGTGTGTATGTAATAAATTCTCTCACTCATTCAAAACTGAAAATATGGCTACTGTAGATTGTTCTCTGGAATGTTTTGAAAATTGTCTAACAGCATACAAGGAAGCCTCAGACCATTGATTTGCACCTCTCTTCTTCCTATGGAAATGCCTTTACAATGCTTATTGAGCCAAACACTAGATGTCCTTTTGGGTCATCCAGTTATACCAAAAGAATTTACCAAAAGGTATGTATGTACCCATGAAATTTTGCCAAAATTAACAAGAATCCTTGGTTGTACATATTGTGAAGTAAATCTATCAATTATCAGCTCTAATATATGCTTACTGTTTTCCATTCAATTCTACTATGCAAAAGAGTTTATCATTTCTTCCCTACCACACAAAAGAGTCCATTTCTTGTTGGATGATTGATATACATAGGCATTTTGCCTTGATGGACACAATTATGACCCTATAATTTAAATCAGAGTAAAGACAGACATTTGTTTTTGTTGTTGTTGATGTTGTTTTTGTTTTTTGTTTGTTTGGTTGGTTGGTTTTTCAAGACAGGGTTTCTCTGTGTAGCTTTGGAGCCTATCCTGGCACTCACTCGGAGACCAGGCTGGCCTCAAACTCACAGAGATCCACCTGTCTCTGCCTCCAGAGTGCTGGGATTAAAGGCATGCGCCACCACCACCTGGCTTAAAGACAGACATTTGTAATGATAACTATTTCTGTCATCCACCTGAGTTTCGCCAACACGTTAGGGCCCCATATTAATTACAATGTTGCTGTCGAATAACTAGGATTTCAATTTTCTAGTTCAGTCTTAATTATCAACCATAACCATTAATCTATATAATTTATAAAGACATATTATCGAGGATGGTGGCTTTATGCATCCTGTCTTCCTGGGGATCACATGGGGACTCTCCTCTTTACTACATTTCCCAGAATCCTCCTTGACTCTAAGTCCCACCTATCTTGCTTTCCTATTGGCCAATAGTGTATTTATCAACCAATAAGTCAAACATATACATAAAAGGACTTCCCCCATGAGACATTTAACTCTATAAACCAAAGTATTTACTTAAAATTGTAATACATACTTGAAAGAACACTACAAGGTACTACCAGTTCATAGCTCAAGAAGATCAGCCCCTGGGGAACAAACAAAGACAAAGTACAGTCAAGCACTACTTGACACACAGTGTGAATGTATGGTGGTGATTTCATAGGTTGATGTCAGCTAATGGTGTGGATAGTTTAGTTGTTTTAATTGTGCTCAATGACATTCTCAAAACAATGAAAATACATAATGTTTCTCTGGAATACATGCTCATCTTTAAGTGATACATACATATATGTATCACTTATTTTACAAAGAGTATATAAGCATACAGATGGTTCAATGGGGTAGGAAGTACAGGAAAAAGCACTTTTAATTGAAATAAGTGGGGTATGGAGAGAGAGGAGGAGGGTAGACAGAGAATATCTATCTGTCATCTACCTATAGATCCTACCTTATATATAAGGTGGGAGCTGAATCATTCTGATCCTCACAATTATAGTAAATATTCTGGGCACAAGTGACAGAACAGTGGAGAGATACTGAAATATTTAATTGTAAGGATGACATTCTCACCGGGCGTTGGTGGTACACGCCTTTAATCCCAGCACTTGGAAGGCAGAGGCAGAGGCAGGTGGATTTCTGTGAGTTCGAGGCCAGCCTGGTCTCCAGAGTGAGTGCCAGGATAGGCTCCAAAGCTACACAGAGAAACCATATCTCGGAAAAGAAAAGAAAAGGAAAGAAAAGAAAAGAAAAGAAAAGAAAAGAAAAGAAAAGAAAAGATGACATTCTCATATTTGAGATTCTTGTGTTATTTCAAGTATTCACCTCTTTTTTGCATTTAACTCTTTTTAGAATTTTGTGATTATTATGTAAAGCCTTATATAAAATACTTTGAAACCTTGCTTTACTTTAAAATAATAAAACAATATGCCTTAGAGCCACATTTCCTGTTTAAGGGGATATTTGCAACCCTAGAGAAAAGACAGGAATATACTGATTATAGAAATATGGTCTTGAAAAAAAAAGAATATTTTTCCTTTGACCAAAATCCTAATATTTCATGAATATTGATAAGACATCAAAATAATAGCATACTTTAAAAGCAGGTTCTGATTTACATAGCAACTTAATTGTCCCTGAAATCCTCAGCTTCTCTTTCTTCTAGCCCAATGATAGCTTCTCTCTAAGCATCCTGAACAGGTAGGCAGGCTTATGGAACACATAATTATCCTTGAAGATTTATGCAGTTACAAATTCGTGTCATCTTAATGCACTTATTAGTACTGGACAGCATGCTTTACCAGGAGACATGGTGAAATCATAAAAATTCTTTTCAGATCAAAAAAATATATTTCATAGTTATTGTGTTTCATAAACAACCATGAATGTTTAAACACTATTTGGTTTTTGAATATATGTTTTTAAATAGTAAAAGTTCTTAAAATAGTGGGGAAATGTAAGCATAATCTTTGAATCTGAAAATTGCCAAACATATTTATAACTACTGTAACTTTAGATTTGCAAAATTAACTATTAAAAATTGCTAATGGGTCACAAAGATAAAACAAACTGATAAACAACTAGAAAACTACAAGAGTTTTATAAGGGAATCCTGAGTATGCAAATGAGTAGGTCCCTGTTGATTTTGTCCAGGTCCAATGTGTTAAGTTTTTCTCATATCATATCATATCAATTATTATGTTATATTAACTATTATCTCTTAGAAGCATGTTTGTTTTCTTTTTCTTTCTTTCTTTCTTTCTTTTTTTTTTTTTTTTTTTTTTTGCAAGACAGGGTTTCTCTGTTTAACAGCCCTGGCTGTCCTGGAACTAGCTCTGTAGACCAGGTTGGCCTTGAACTCACAAAGATTGCCTGCCTCTGCCTCCCAAGTGCTGGAATTAAAGGCATGCACCACCACCACCCAGCCTGTTTGTTTTCTAATGAGAGACAGAAAGGTGGTAGGTCTGCATGGGAGAAGAAATGGGAGAAACTAAGAGAAGTAGAGGGAGGTGAAACTATAATCAGAATATTTTATGTGAAAAAATCTGTTTTCAATAAAAAGAAAGAAAAAAACTGCAAGTCATCACAACTAAAATGCCAAAGGTACTATTGGAAACCAAAGCATTAGTGGATATTAATGACACAACCCCATTGGTAGAAGCACAATACTCTGCTTTTTTGGCTGGCCTTTTCATTTCTTGGATGAGGATGCCTCATTTTGCCTCTATATTACCCAAGTAATAATAAATTCATTCTTGGTTCACTTAAAGGAAAGAGTAGTATCAATCCATAAAGCTAAAATGGACTTCACCGCTAACTATGAAACTGGCATAGTTCTTGTATAAAAACAACAGAAGACCCCACATCACTGAAAATAAGGAACTGCACACTGCAATTTACCCACTAACGGCCTCTGTTTCCTTGTGTCATATTTATATTTTCCATAACTATGCTTGCGACACAACTCATGAGTAATGGTTTGCACGTAAATCTTGGGTTCTAATGCTACATCCAGTCATCAGGAATACTTCATACACTCTAAGAGAGACTTGTACCTTTTGAATATCTCCTGCTGCTCATCTCAAGAAAACTATATAATTTCCTTTCCTGATTTCCATTTTATGTGTTCTCCATTGCACATGCTCCAGTGAATGAACATATGTTCATCTAGGAAATGCTTCCCATTCAGATCCACTTCAAAAAGTGCAGCATTTTCCACACACCATTTCAAATGATCAAATGTCATTTTAATGACAGTCTGTCTCATGAAGGCACCATTATTAAGCAGCTCATTTCTTTAGAGTTCAACATTTAGGCTAGGTCTATACTTATGCTGTAATAAATAGTGTTACAATGAACCATATTTCTCAACAATCTTCATGTGTATTTCATGTTACTTTTAAGGTTAGATCCTCAGAGAGATTCAAAGATGAGAAATTGTTTCAAAATTATCATGAGATTGCCAAAAACTTTCATGAACATTGTGTCATTAAAAACTTTTGATTGGAAACAGCTTTGGGTAGGATGTTACTTTAAAAAACAGGATGAAATTAACCTATATGGTATCCTCTTAATTTATGGGGTCTGGAAGTGGTCTGGCTGAAAGAGGACCATTTCATCACTTATACTGTTTAGAATTATCCATGATGACAAGAAGAAGTCAACATTCAGTTGGCTTCATTATTGTTATTCTCTTTAGACAAGGTGTCCCTTTAGGCTTATATTTTAAGTACAAATTTATGCTTGCAAGAAAATTATAGCAAATTGTTGACATGTGTAACTTATAGATAATTTTTATCAAACTTTCAAGTGTCCACCTTACACTAAGTGGTAGAGATACAACATTAAATATGACAAAGTCCAGGGTCAGAATTCAATGATGGCTGGAGTTACAAGTGGTGTCTATTCTCTCCCACATGCTTGCAGTTCCCATTTTTATAAAAAAAAATGAGCAAATTACTTTGTTTTCATAAAATAATGATGAATATAAAGTTGCCAAAAAAACTGTTATATTAATTCTATTGATGCTGTTCTTGAGCCAGTGGAATTTGATAGACCATGTCCTCAGCAGATCTGTGTTTTCACACAGCCATTGAAAGGGCTAAAAAAGTGATGTAAGTCAGACATGGTAGCTCATGCATGCAAATCTAGTAGTCATGAGATTGAGGCAGGAAGATCCCCACTAATTTGACACCAGTCTGAGCTACATGGCGAATTTTAAGCCAGAGACTGCCTCTAATAAGATAGAGATGGGAAGACAGAAAGAAACTTGAACAATGTAGGTTGACAAGTACTGATGTTTCTAGGTTCAATATAAGCCCTACTCTTTTCTCTACACAAAATCATATCCTAAAGAATCCCATAGAGTACCTTCGCTGTGACTCATACCTGTTTACAAACTTAGAAGTGCCACAGCAATAATGGGCTTTTTAAGGATGTCAAAATTTATATCTGGCTCATTGGTCACTATATTTCCTACTTAAACATTGAAATGTTTGAAGAATGTTGTGCTTTATGGTGACCTGAACAAGTAGCAGAAATGTTAACTTCTCTGGTCATTTATAATCTGTGGTTAAACCCTGATGGTTAGGGTTCTCCCTCACTATAAGAAGGAGCCATAATGCTTTACATTTCCATGAACATCCATTTATTTATTTCAAACAATGTGTTTTGATGAACTTTTCTAAGTTATAAACTAAAAGGATAGATATTGGTCACAAAGAAATAAAGGAAGAATGTTGTTTTCCTGGTACATTTAAAGTCTAACAAAATAAAGGATGGATAAATTTATACTTATTAATGTGTTATAAATGAATGCTACTATCCGAGAAGAAAATTTTAAAATCTCATATAGAAAACAATGCATTCATAGAAGATCATTCTAGAAAAGTGATACTCCATTTGAGTTGCAGAGAATAAGGAGGTAGGAGACATTACAGAGTGTTCTAGTTTCCTTTTTCATGCTGAATAAAACATTCTGACAAAAAGCACCTCAGGAGGGGCAAGGATTTATTTGGCTTATGTATCCAGGTCAAGGCCTGTCTTTGAGGGAAGTTGAAGCAGAGAAATAGAGAAATGCTGCTAGATATCTCTCTTGCAGGCTCATATTTGGCTAGCTTTTTTGTACAATCCAAGACACCCTGCCTGGAAATCATGCTCCCAACAATGCATTGGATCCTCAGTTAACCCTCAAGATAATCCCTCACAGACATGCTCTCAGGCTAATCTGAGTGAGGAAATCCTCAATCAAGACTTCCTGCTCAAATGGCTCTATGGTGTATCAACTTAAGAGTTGATAATTAAGGCTACTAAGACAGAAAGTGAAATGTCAAGTAGTAGACTGTGATATGGGACAGACCCCAGAAATCCCTGAGAGACCAACTGGCTATCATGAGGAAATGAGTAAGAGAATTGCAGGAGATGAACCTGAAATGATAGGAAACAAGTGGAAGTGGGGCATGTGGAGGCCTACAGACAACATTCATTATGTGGGGGAGATAGGAAGTATTTGGAAAAGTCAGAGTGGAAGTTGCCATGACTCACTTATACTTTGACATTATCAGACAAAGCTTCTTGGGCAGGAAGTTTGGCAATATTGATCAGTGGTAGAACTTTGTCTCTCATGAGAGCTGATCGAGTCTCTAAAGAAAAAATAGCGCTTTAGTCTCAGGATTCTGATGCCATGATATATGAATGTTTTATCCATCAGAACCATGACTTGACCTTACCTCTTCACTTACAAATATCTAGCCTCAGATATTTTATTGTTGTAACACCCACACCTACCCCCCACACACAGACAGATTTAATTGAAACCACTGCTAAAATTTAGTCACACATAATATGCAACCACATTTGCAAGATGAAAATCCCATAGAAATGAGTTCATTTATGCCTTAACATCACTTTTTCAGACCATCGGTATCAATCACAGTGGGAGGGGGTACCAACACTTTCCTTTGCCTATGATCTCTAGTAGCTAACAAAATTGAGGAACACAACTACCAAACAAATCCCAGTGATACTTTTACAGTGTTGTTATCTCTGCTAATATCCAATATATTTTAGGGAGGAAAGAAGTCAAGGTCAATATCTCTAATATCTGTCTTCTACTGCCTAAATGTGGCATGTTTAAATATAATAAACTATAGAATAATGGGTCATTGTTTTATGCTTACTGGAGCGGTATATGTCTCAACCTAAGGGAAGACTGTTTCAATACAGGTTAATGCAGGTCAAAGAGAAGATGTTTCTTTTCCTTTCAGGTAACATAGGCAGGCCTAGTATTAATATATTAAACAGTGAAATTCAAGCCCATCTCATGTAAAAGGAAATGACAATGATACAATATAATAGTGTTAACTATATGAAATACAACTTTCACTGAAATACTAATTCTGTTACCAATAAGTTCAGAGCACAAAGAACTGAATGTTGCCACTTTAATATTAATTGGTCTCTCAAAGGTCAAACAGAAATGACTCTACAGCTCAGTTTAGGAAGACTGCCTGCACTGATTTTTTTTAAATAGTGCCACGAAATAGGGTGGAAAGTGCTAAGAACCTTAGAGACATTATTAAACTCATTTATTATTCGTTTTTAATATAGGGTAAATTATAGAAACCTTACAAAATCAGAGGAAGGAAAGATAATAGTCTGTAATGAAAAATGCAATTTATTTCATCAATGGGAAAAGAACTATTGAATCATAAATGGCAGGCCCATTAAGAAGTTATGTAAACGTTTCCCCTTCGAGTAATATAAATTTCATCTCTCCCTAATGGCTATGCCCCAATAGTTCTATTCATTACCATAAATTTCAGAAGTCCCATTCTTTCATAATACATTTCAAAAAGAGCGTTTTATTTTTATTTTAACAATTAAACAATTTTATAGTCTCATCTCTTCAAAATATATTCTGCAGTTTACTCAAATAAATGTGACTGTCTTAATGAATAACAAAACAGAATTAATTTACTCCAGATTTGGCTTTCCTCTCCTTACTAACTTATACCTTCAGGAATTATAATTTATGGAATTGAAGACCCATGGATAACCCCTAGTTTTGTGGATCTCATCTACACTTTGAGATTATCCTCTCAGAAAAACTGCATCAAAAACAAATAAGAATAAAATTTATCAGTCCTTCTAAAGCTATAGCTCTTGCCTAGAAAATGGGATCACGCACCATAACAAACCAGTGAGTTCTACAGGCAGACCAACGTAGATCTAGGTTCTTGTCCCCTATTGACAACTAAGCATTTGAACATAATATTATAGCACTGTGAACCTCAGCCTTCTGATTAGAAAAGTAGATGCACTGGTACCCCAAAAGAGACCAATTACAATGGATAGAATAAGATGTAAAATATCTCTTTGCATGTTAAGTGATTCATAAACACTGATTCTGACCTCTTGACAAGTTAGTTGGTGCATCATTTTAAAGTTCACTTGATATATGGTATTTCACAAAGAATCTCTTCAAATTCAATGAATCAACAGTAAGAGTTAAGGATCAAACTTGTGGAATCAGCCTCACTTATTTTGTGCATAGGATATAAGCCCTCAAAACCTGTTTCTTTGTCAGTCATATTAGATCAGTAATAAAGCCTGTCTTGGTGGACTAAAACAGGAGCCTCAGCTTAGACTATTCCAATAGTATCACTAATTTTTGAAAGCTGTCTGGATTTTAAGATATTTAGCAGCATAACTGGCCTCTACCCACTAAATTTCATGAGTAAACTCTACATGACAAAGATCACATGTCTTAAAGTACTTACTAGGGAGCTGAGAAAGGCAAATGGACTCTGACTCTCAGAGATATATCTATGTGTTAACTATAGTTATGATCATATTTGAAGATGTAATCCATTTACCATTCATGAGATAGTATCTTAATTTATCTGGTAGCTTAGGACTGGCATCAATAATTGTTTCTTTCATGAGCAGAGGGATATTAGACATATGAAGAGGAGAAGATGATATTTAATGGAGACAGAAATTATTCAGACACATGCCAAGCTCATGTTCCAGGCTTGCCAGTAACCATTACATCTAGGAGATTCAGGAGAAGTTCATCCTCCCCCGGGCCTATGGCAGAGCAGAGCCTTAAAGGCACATTCATGTGGGTCTACAGCTTCAATAACTGAGGGCTCTGAAACTTGGCATCATTTATTGGCAGTGTCAAGGCAAATAGACAGGCCTTTACAAAAAGATATTTGCAGACTTATAGCCTAGACCGTGATGTAATTGGAAACATACAGAACTGTGCAGTATAGAGTCAGTGGATCCTTAAGAAGCCTGAAGGTTACAATGAAAGTCCCCAGCTTTCACTGCACCAGTCCTGCCTAATTATTATGTAAATGCTGCCTCAATGTTTTTACATGTTATTCTTGTGTTATATATTTTTTTCTTCTGGTGTCTTGTGCATGATAGGAAATGTTATGTGTTGTTGAAAATGTATATTGTATGACACATAAAAGTATTTACATATTGTATACAAGATACAATATTTATATTGAAAACAAGCAGACAATCAATAATGATCAAGGACTTTATGTATATAACACCCTCAACTTAAATAATAAATTTTTTACATATACTGTTAAAGCTTCAAGCCCACCTTCTTAGCTATATAAATTCAGTGTTTACCAAGCAGGTATACCTCTTACTTACCTTTACCAACAATGTATGACCCTAAAACAATACATGGTATCACTTAGAATATAGTATACTTTATGATGCAAAAGATAGTACCTTTATGTATCCTACTAAAATTTGGTTTTCTGACTTGACCCATCATGGGTGAATTTTATCAACTTTGTTGCATAAGCCAGCATTCATTACAAGATAGTAATGCTCCACAATTTCTCCATTCTCCTATTGCTGGACATGAAGTATTCTCAGTTTTCATTGTAATACACAGTACCATTATAAACAGCCTATGACATATCTCTTATGCATAATTTTGAAAATAAATGGAGACTTTCACTAAGAATTGTGTGCATGTAGATATGTGTATCTTCACTTCTATGCCAATTCCTTTAGTTTTTGTTTGTTCATCCCCCAAACCCTCATTATCTACCTCCAATTTTATATTTCAATAATTTAAAAGCATATACCACAACCAACAGGGTACTTGTGCTCATATTTACACAATTTTCATGAGCTCTTGCTCTCAACAAAATATACAGGCTTTTAAATATCTAACTTCTGCCTGTCAAGTATTTTTTTGCAGTTTGAAGTTCATGTATTAGCCAATAGTAGTCACATTTTGAAACATTAACATCCAGTCTCACATTCTAGGTTGAAATAAGAGAGTATGTGTGTCACGACAGACACAAAGATAAGTAACAGTAATAAAGATGGAAGATCTTCCTCAAATATAACCCAGATGTCAATTGTATCCATTTCAGGTTTGGATTAATGATGAAGAAACATAGCATTAACTTGTGAGACTTTAGGTAATTCATTTCAACTCTTGAGCAAATGTTTACTTAGGTATTGCATAGGAGGTTAAATTATAATTTCTGTGGCCATTCTTGTTCTAAAGTCTCTGCTTCTACTGAAAATTAAGTAGACCCACCCCCCCAAAAAAGTAAGCAATCCTATTATTTTCCTTTCTTCAGGACTTATGAGAGCTTTCACTAAGCAACCACGTGTCCCCTGAGCAAACTTCTGATGTATGTTTGTGACATCTCTAGAAAGGGAGTGCTGTAATGCTCTCCCTTCCCCTCCCCATCTTGGGCTATCCTGGCCTCATTTATTCCCTCCTTGCTGAGCCTGATTAATGATCATTATGTTCAGGTCTTGGATCAGCTGCCACTTCTTTAAGGAATACTGTCCCCATGTCCTCATCAAGATCAGTTCCCTCCATGGTGATTTCTTGCACAACATATCAGTACTTTTCAAATCATCAGTACATTGCTGGGCAAGAATGACCAAGGGTCAGCGCTGTCATATCAAATGAAGGATTACGCTAATGAAATAATACAGCCCAGTTTTTCTTTATTTCTCTGAAGGGAGTGAGGGAAATCACAGTGAATGAACACTGTGTTCAGTTTTCTGAAATGAGAGTCTAAACCATCATGAGATGGGTCTGAGAAAGGGTCTCCCGTAAAACTGAGATCAGAGAAAGAGAGCCAGGTAACATACCAGTCTGTATGTCAAAACTGGCTTCACATTACTTCCAAGTTTGTGTTTTGTGTTCTGTTCTTTGTTTAATTTAATTCCCTAGAACTTTAGCCTGTGTATTGTTAGGCTGCTGCCCAGTCTCCTCCTCAACAGACATTAACTTCAAGAAGACAGAATTCTGATAATGCATGGCATGTCTTCAGTAATTATTGTTTGAGAGGAAATGAAATGAAAAGGGAACTATATACATATTTTATGACTGGTAAAGAGAAAGAGGCTCAGCCATTATAGAAATGGGATGATTTCTCATTAAATTTAGAATAAGCTTTAAAGTCCAGTGTAAGTCATGTAAGGGACCAGATGACTCTCAACTCCTTTCCAATCTCCTATAAAGAAACACTTAATTCTCCACCCCATAGACAAGTAAATCTCTCTTGGTTTCTTGTTCATCCAAACCCCTTCTTCTGCCTGAAGTTTTCTTCTCTGATGCCTTTACTTGACTTTGTCCTCACCATGCTCAGAAAAAAACCCTATCTTCCCAGTCTTCCGAAGGCATAGCTCACCCTTGCCTCAGACATTGTTGGTTCTTGTCTGTGTAGTTCACACCCTTCTTCTAGACTGCTGTTCTGTTTCTTCATTTGCTTTCTGTTTTTGCAGGACTGACTCTTATCTTGAAGTAGGCTGCATAAAATGTATCTCTTTGTATTCTCAAATTCTATTACCAGGTTAGATGTGGACCATGGATTTAATAAATATTTGGTGAATAGACAATTAAAAAGTACCCTATTCTAAAAGCATAATTCCTTGAATAAAGGAAAGACACAGAGCCCATGGGAGAACTCAAAAGAGCTTCAAGGACCCCTCCACTAAAACACTAGGGTGTGGGTCCTTCCTAATTAGAGAGGTAAAGAGTCACACTTTCCTGCTAGCTTACAGGGCAGTAGTCATCTCAACACTTAAGCATCAGTACAGATGTGGTCTTGAGAAGGTCTGGAATCCCTCAGTCATCAGATGACAACTTCTGAGAGTAATTTTAAAGGAGACCATAACACTGGAAGCCTGTATGAGTTGCTACATCTTAAGTAGCTGAGACGATTTCTCACTAAATTCTGGGTTTCTTCAAGATCATCTGAAAATAAAGCCAGAGCAGATCTCCTAATTCTTGGAATCAAGCTTCCTGCCCTCATCAGAGAATTAAAGGTCTTATATGCAGTAGGCTTTCAAAGCCCAGGCAGTATCCCTCACTCCCCTCTTGCTCCCCACCATTCATTCTGAAATCACAGATTTCAGTTCTAAAAACAACCATGATTAAGCATGACATCCACAGATGCCTGATCTTCAGAAAAGCTGCAATTTGGGAAAAATCAAAGCCAGAAGGAACTAAATTATGTCAGGGAGGCTTTTCATTACTCTCTAATCTAGCTCACTCTGAGTTAAGAGGCAAATGAAATTTGATTATTCGGCCAGTTACTTTGCAGCTCCTGTGTTTAATTTACTTTTCGTCAGAACATTAAAAACAAAACGACATGTGAGGTATTATTATGGGATATTTGAACTGGCATTGTTTGTGATACTCTTATGTTAAGTGATTTGTATATTTAAAAAGCACAGGCCCTTCATTTATTATAATTTCTCATCTCAGTCATTAAGTTTCCTTAGTTACATACTAATAAATTCTGTTATATTGAAAAATAGCCATCCCAAATAAAGGGAAAAAGAATGCCTAACATTTATAGACAGGTTAGAGGATGTTTTTGGAAAGTTACATGCTGTTTTTATGTTTACAATGAGTTGACAGCCTCAAGTAATTTAATTTGGAAAGAAAAATCTATTTTATTATCTTCAGGCAGGGGGAAGGGGCTGGAGAAAGAGCTCAGTAGTTAAGAACACTTGTTAGTCTCAAAGACATAAGTGATTTACTCTACAATGAATTTCACAACACTGTTGTAGCTCCTCAATCAATCCTTTCTTTTCATGGAGGTCATATCATTTGATCTGTAGAAAACATTTATCTAGACCCTATCATGTAGAGAACATGGTTACCGGCATTAGGAACCTAAAGATGATGTTGTTACCATTTTTCTGTCAGTGAGTTTATTATATAGCAAAGGAAGTAGAAAATCTAATTGAGGTTTATAGTGGTATCAGAGAATTTGTGTAGTCATATCACTCAGCACCTGTCATGCAACAGTCACAGTGGTGTCAGATATACATGGTGAAGTAATTTGTCTTAGGTTTGAGACATTTTAGCAGAGATGGAAATTATAGTAGAGTAGGAAATTAACAATAAACATCCAAGCTAACATAATTTTAAAATGAAAATAAAGTTATACCATGAAAGATCAAAAAATGAAGAATACAGTACATTAGATGTGGTAAGATTCGTGGCTCACGAGAACCTTCTCTGAGAGTGTATAGTAGAAGTCTATGCTGGAAAAATAAATGGACCCAGCTTTATCAAGATGGACCACGTATAAGCCCAAAAGAGATGTGTATATAGAAATTCTGAGATAGGGAAGACCCCAGCACAACCAAGAATGGGAAAGGCTGATGGGACTGAAGCTTAGTAGAGAAAAGAAGAGGCAAACAAGATGAGGTAGACAGCATGTAATATATTCCATAATAAACAGTATTATAATATTTGTCTAATCTCATTATATATTATAATATGATAGACATAGACATTCCATTCCCTATGTTACAAAAATAAAGCACTGACTTTTCAGCTTTGGATTTTCTGTATGCATATTTTTAATTCCCCTCTAAGCATCATGTGGGGAGTGGACTGCAGAGCACGGGAGTGAAAGGGCTGTAGTTGTGTAGCACATTATGATAGCTGAGGGCATTCATTTAACTAAACACCATTGAGTTCTTCTGAGGTTTAGTGGTGGGTCTCTCTAAACTTCAGTTGTTAACACTTAAGAACCAATGTGATGCCTTCACCAGGGCCCTTAGGGATGAGAAGATAGCAGACTTTCTCCACCTGAAGAAAATCGAAGCCCTTAAGAGAGACACCTCACCTCTCATTAACTGCCCTTTTCCCAGTGTTCTTCCACACAAAGATGGTGCTTCTCTCTTGAGATTTAACCCTCTTTGAAGAAGAGACTCTGGGCCCTCTCCAGTGTATGTCTTGTTCTGTGTTACCTCAACTTCAAGGATAGCGAAATAAATGATTCTTCTTGATAGATTATCTTTATTGACTATCTAAGGTAAGGTATTCTGGTGTTTGCTTGCTTGCTTGCTTGCTTGCTTGTTTTGCATGTGTGAATTAAGTCAAGTTATGTACTGTATCCTGAATTGTATCATGCTTTTAGCATCAAATAAATCACTATTATCAGGTAGCTCTTATTCCTCTGAGTGAAGGAAAAACAGTAAAAATAGACAAAGGGGGATTATACAGATAGCAATGGTTCTCAATCTGTGGGTCGTGAACCCTTGGCAAACCTCTATCTCCAAAAATATTTACATTACAATTTATAACAGCAGCAAAACTTGCAGTTACAAAGTAGCAATGAAAATAATTTTATGGTTAGGTGTCACCACAACATGAGGAACTGTATTAAAGGGTCATGACATTAGGAAGAGTGAGAACAATTGTAGCTGCTACAAGTGCTGGAAAAAAATAAGATAGGGTAAGGGATTCCAGGAGTTTGAAATATTGTTAGGTTTATAATACCTCAGATACTTCGTCTAAATTAGCCTGGGGTACAAAAGAGGTGTCCCCCAAAAGAAAATGCCTGATAAAAAATTCTGAACACTAGATAGAATTGGCCAACCACAAAGAGATACGGAAGATGGGTGGAGAAATTAGAGAAAGCAGAGGAGGCTCAGGCTTATCAGATTAGATCCAGTAAGCTTAAATAAACATTAATTGTGGAACACCAAGGAGGCGAAATCAGAGCCAGCAGAGCCCATGGGTGAAACAGAGGCCTGTACAAGGTGAGGATGCCCGATGTTAGCCAAAAGCTATGAGGGAAATGAAACAGGAGAGCCAACAGGAGCTATCCTGAAGCCAGCATTATAAAAGATGGCTAAAAGGGAAGCCAGCCTGGAGACACATACAATCTGAATAGCAGGGCGGCTGTGAAAATGCCCGGGAAAACATGTTTATATAAAAGTTATCTAGAGTAAAGAATGAAAATATCTTAATCACTACTCAGACAAGGGGTCTGGTAAGGTGCTGGCAGACAGTAACAAAGTCCTCTAACGTGGTAAGCAAAATCCTTTCCACTCCGGCCTTTCATTTGCTTTTACCTTGTCTGTAACAATATCGCCTCGTTGCCCACCCCTCAACATGACTGAACTCCTTCCCAACCCATTGCTCTGCAGCACCCATTCCCTCTTCATGGAGTGAGTATCTCCTAGGTATTTGCCAAGGTGACCCTCTCCTCAGCCAGACTTCTCCGCTCCTGTTCTCTTCCTGGAGAAGGCTTCCTGATCCTATTCATCCCCATCTCGATTGCACTTATTCATTATTGCATCAGATCAGCTTCAGGGTTCATGTTTATTTTCTCAGAAGTCTGTTTCCCCACACTTTGCTCATATGGCTACTGTAATATTATAGGGTCACCACTGAACTGTAGGACCAATACTTTTGAGGTCTGTGTCTCCAATACCGGAGACTGTTCAAACTGGAATTTTTGGACGGATGGATGGATGGATGGATGGATGGATGGATGGATGGATGGATGGGTAGAAACGCTGGATATCAAAATTATTCACAGAGGCTTAAAACTTGCTATTAAAGCTGCCAAAATGAAAGGTGTTAATTTGGAGAAAGACAAATAGGGAACAGGGTGGAACATATATGGTTGAAAACAATCAAGAAAGTAGGATAAGTGCATGAATCCTGGTTTCTGGTAAAAATATTTACTTCAGGAATAAACAAATTTTTGTAGTAAAAGGACAACAGTATTTTGGGCTTTTGATCTCAAAGTTGCAAGTATTCCGCAGTCATTTAAAGTGGAAACAGTCTGGAGATAATATATGAGTGAGTGGGCATGCCAGCTTCCCAGTAAAATGTTGGTGCCTCTAGTCCCTGAGACTGTTCAAACAACTTTTTGAATGGATTAATGAATGAGTAGAAATGTTGGATAGCAAAATTATATACAGAGCTTTAAAACTTACATTCAGAGATTTTTATATAATTATATTTATATGAATTTATCCTTTCCATAAAACAGGCTGATGTTGTGCACAGAGGCCTAGCTCCCTCACTCCTGCTTTAGACTAATGCAATAAAAATATGGACGATGCTATACAATGAAAACAATAAAGGAAGAGGAACTAACCTATTCTGAGAATCCCCTACATGCCAGACTGTCCAATGTGCCTCCCAGGCCAATGTCTTCCAATCCCTTTATCAAGTCAGTAAACATAACTATTACATAGTTAACAAAAGTCAGGTGATGGAAGAAGAAAACCAACTGTGCCGGTGGTGAAGGTAAGATGACACAGTATGAATCCAGGGGGTCTTTCTGAATCCAAGCCTTCTTAATCATTACTCACTGTTTTATAGATTCTTCCCTTAGGCTCACAAAACTCCTTCCTATCATTTTCTGTTCACAGAATAGAGATAAATTGATTTCAATTCCACAGATAATATATGTGCCAGGCATTAACACAGGCACCAGAGATTCAAAATTTATTTACCATCTCTTTGTAGGAGTGGTCTAAATTGTAGCCATTAAACATCAGATGCTGCTTTTCAAAGCCTACCATTTGGCACTTGTATATTTTCCCTTTTATTTTGCTAGGATAGCTAATGGTGCTCTCTACCATATTAACGATGCCTCCTCTGTGGTCCTATCTGCCCTTAGTAAACAACCACAGGTGTGGATTTTGTTCCCTGTGTGTGAGGCCTGCTGCTGCATGTGTTCCTGCCGAGAAGTTTCCCCATTAGATTGCTGCCCAGTGCCCTGGCTGCAATTGCACACTGCCAGTTCCTGGCTATTCAGCTTAACAGTTGAGTTGGACAGTCTGCTTTACTGTGTCCTTGAAGCATTGCCTCCACATATTTGGATAAATTGTCTTCCCGTCCTTTCAAAGTTGCAAATCAAAATGAAAACAAAAATGATAGTGTCAAGATTTTCCCACATTTACTCTCCATGCAATAACATTAATATTTTAGGAAAACTCTTAAGGAGAACAAAGTCCTGACTTCACAAGTGGTCTCAGACTGCTCTTACATTAGCTACTTTCTCTATTTATCCCAAAGTAGAAACCTACTCAGTTTAGGAAAGGAGCTCATTCAACTGATATTATTAATATTGTTTTGCAATTTTAGTAGAACTAATCGATATTTCACTGCTGATCGAGATTCTGCTCTAGAAAAAGTCATACAAGAAATACTTATTATTCCCACAGAACTACTTAGCATGGATCATAGAGTTAGAAATCAAAGCAAATGTTGTTCTGGCAAGACATTGGCCTTTGAGGATCCTCAAATAACATCCCAAATGATATATTTGCTACCCAGCTTGCCTTGGCCTGAATGGAGACAAATCAGAGGCTGAGGTTTTCCTTCTGTTATCAGTTTCAAAGCTTCTCTCCGTGTTTCATCCTACGAGTCAAACAGTCAACTGGGTACCACAGAGATTCTTTCTCACATCATAAACTGCTCTTGTATCATCTCCCCACTGCCTCTGGGCTACCCACTGTGTCCTTTGATAATTTTACCCACATGGATACAGAAGACTCTTCACATGGTTTCTTTCCTCCAAGTTTGTTCCTCTGTGGCCCATCCTCTTCATGTCTAGCTATAATAACCATGCCATTCATGATGGCATAATGAGAACCTCAACTTACTGAAGAACTCAGGTGCATTATGGAGCTACATGGTCCAAAATCAAAACCAGAATCCATTTCCTTCAGTTTTCCATATAAAAACTAAGGCTTTCTGAGTGAGGATTCAAACCCAAGTTCCTATAACTCATATATGAACTTTCTGTCTCATTACTTTTTAAATTCCTATTCTAAAGGTGTGACAGAATTGGCAAAGCTTAAGTCTGATTCCAACTTCTACCAGGAAGGATAAAGAAACTTAAAGGACTTTTTTAGCATGCTATTTAATAGCAGAGGGTAAATCTTCAAATATGTATTTTTAAAGGCTTCAAATATCGTGAGAATGACATGGGCCCAGATAGTCAAAAATGAGAGTTCCATAGTGGTTTACCTGGATAGCTAAAATATTCTTTACCAAGAAATGTTCTCAAATTTGGTTTATTAGATATTTATCACAGACAATATCCCATCGGTGAAAATGTCATTAACTAATATGATGTAGATTTTAGAAAAAGGAATGCACATACAGACAACCAAGTATAGAGGGTATGGGCGAAGTGTAAGGTAAACCAGATAGTCCCAACATGGTGGCCATATTTTATAGCCTTTGGAAATGTCTCATTGTAACAGAAATGAACCTATATCAGAGTATAGAATTCAAAATGAAGAAAACTAAAATAAAACAGGCATTTGGGGTAATGTGATTCTAATAATCTGAAGTATTTCCATATGTGAAGAGCATATTTTTGTACCCTTCACTCAGTGGGAGATAGGGAAGTAGAGATGACAGGATGTGGAACTAATAGACTTGGGAACTGGCCCTTTCTATGGCCTTTCCATTAAGAAGTTGACCAACACAGAGAGAAATGATAGTGGAATAGTCCACAAAAAACAACTTCCCAATTTTCTTAATGAGAGGCTAATGCACTGAATGGTAAGGGACTTTTGGCTCTGTGATCATGTCCAGGCAAGATCAGCAATTAGAGTAGTGCACAAACTTTCACTGTAAGGGAGTATACACCAAAGAAAATCCATCTCTCGGCCAGTCCTATATTTTTGCTCTATTGTGGCCACTGCTGTTACAGCCCTGTTCTTCAATAAAATGCATCCTTATTCACAGCTGACATATTGTGGAACTCTAAAGAATTACAGATCATATTTATATAAGGCAGAACCAATGAACAAGGCAGCCAGTGAACTAATGACATCTATGGAGAAGGCAAACCACCCACACTTCCCAATGAATGACTAAAGAATTTAGCCCATTTCACAGTGGAGAGCTTAAACTTAACAGATCTATCCCTACAGAAATATTTAAGCAGACTGTGAGTAATGATGTGTTTCCTGATCTGACTTTTGAGTATGACTATACCTGGGATATACAGTTGCAAGTTCAGAATATGGGGAACCTATTGATTTTTCCCTTGTTTGTCTACATCCAGCTGTGACTGAGGCAATCATCAGTCACTAAAGAGTTATAATTTAGAAGTCAGATTAACAGCTGGATGGTGTTTGGAGTGGTCACTCTTGAGAAGAGGTGAGTGCATTCCAAGTGGCTGGTGTAATGTTAAACATGCATTTAGAAGAAGGGCTGAAAGGCAGGGCTGCAAATGAATGACACCAGACACTCTGTGCTAGTAGCCTACCCAGAAGCCATTTCTACTCACATCCCAGCTAGCAGAAACATGGTTATAGTTAAAATAGCAATGTATCCTGCTCCTGAGGTGCACTGCAATTTGGCTATCCACATAAACCATAACACTTCCATACCCCCTTGCTGAAGATTCACTCTCTCAACCATTCTTGCAGCTTCTGGCAGACAAATAAGACCAAAAAATTGAGAAATTGGGTACTAGGGGCAGAAATTTTCTAGTCTGGTAGAAGAAACAGTTGTCTTTAAAAAGTATAGAAATCATTCTGCTATGTGAAGGAAACCTGCCAAGAAATATGAAGAGAAAATAAATATGGTGGAATCTAGACTAGATCTTTGTTATGCAGACAAGTACATCAACTTTAGAATGTTTATTGTCATAGTCAATGGATCTATTATAATTAAGAACACCCATAATGCATAAAATGATTCATAACCTGTGAGTAGAAGATGAAAGAAAAACCATATTTAGAGCAGAGAGAAAAATAATGTTGACTAATTTGTGCACATGTCAGTGTTTTAAATGATTTTATCTACATCTTTCAAAAACTATTGCACTTTTTCTTTACATTGACCCCGAGTTTATATAGTGTATGCATCTTCTAACAAATACATAAATGAAAAAAAAAAAGAGTACCTGGCAGACCGAGCCTTCTAATGTTACCAAATGTAACAAGATATTTGCTGAGTTGTTTGACAGAAAGCAAATAGAATGAGATGCTGATAGGGGCCATCTAAAATCTGTTAAGAAGGGTCCCATAGCTTTTCTTTAAATTGCTTAAAAGCAGCTTCTAAGAGACCATCAGATTTTGGTCCACCTTAGTCTTTCAACATACAGAGTTTTACAGACTCCAATGTCATTCTGATAAGTATCTCTCCCATCAGTGCATTTTTCACCTCAAGGCCAGCTGTAGCAAATATTTTCCTTTACAGTCTTAGTTTCATTTCTTTAATCTCTCCTGTATTTTCAATTTTGCTTCACTTACTCTCCTTCATACAAGGCTCATTCCTTCTCAATTCAGCAAGTTGTTTCTTATCTAATTCAAACTCTCAGGATCACTGACTCAGATTTTTGTCCTTCCTTCTTGTTTTCCATGACATCACCCTGAAATGATTTTTTCCATCTATTTCTGACCTTCCACTCTTGTTGCCTTTTTTGCAAGGCCCTTCCCACATCTATCTCTAGATATTAATGAGTTCTAGGATAACAGCTCTCACCTCCTTCTCTTTTCTATGTATGATCCACCCCTGAGTGATCTCATTCAATCCCAATTTAAAATCAAATGCTTATTATAAGACTCAAGCATTTATATCCTCATCCCTGGATTCTACCAAGAAATCTATAATTTACAATGTCCAACTGCCAACTCAAAGTCTTCACTCACAAATGCAAGAGATATCCTAACTCTAACAGATCAAAAACTGAATTCCTGTTTGTTTTGTTTTGCATCAGCCCCTTCCACATCTTCTCCTTCAGTTTTGTCCTCCCTATGTCAAAACGCAGAACCCACCTGAAAGCATCCTTACTGTCTCCCTATCTTTAACCCACAAGTATAAGAGGTTTGAATTTGCCTACTTCCTTCAAGCACTCCATCTCAGACACCATCACACACACACACACACACACACACACACACACACACACACCTGCTCTGCTGCTTCTCACTCTACCTCACCAACATTTCACAAATGCCAACCAAATCAGTTCTTTTAAAATAGTAAATTGTAACCCATGACTTCTCTGCATAAAATCCTTCTAGCGGTTTCATGTGGCAGGTGAAGTAAAATCCAATTACCTTCTCTCTTCTTGACTGGAGGACCCTTTTCATGATGTGACTACAGACTCTCTCTCTCTCTCTCTCTCTCTCTCTCTCTCTCTCTCTCTCTCTCTCTCTCTCTCTCTCTCTCTCTCATTTCTCCAAATCATCCCCTACATTTCAAACTTGTCAGCTGCCTGACCCTTATCTAAGGCAGGCATTCTCTGTGAGAGTATTTGCTTTAAGTGTCTTCAGCCTGGAAAACATCTCTTCTAGAAACCCACATAAGGAACATTTTCTTATGATTCAGACCTCTCTTCATAGGTTACCTCTTCAGAGAATCCTCTCTGCAGGCCCAAGCAGTCAATATATTACTTCTAGACTGTTATGTTATTTTTTCTTCTTCCCAGCAAGTATGCCTTACCTATTCATGACTTGCTTCAGTGAGAGCAAGTATCTTGTCTGACTCTGTATTTTCTAGACACTTCAAAGATAATCAAGTAAATATTTGGCAAATCAGTGCATACATTTGGGGGGGGCTTTTCCCAAATTTCCATTGCTCCTATGCCTTAGAAAGGTATTTTCTTGTACATTCTTTAAGATTAATTGGGGAAAACGCTTTGATGCCCATTCCCATTCACTCAATCAAAAAATATTTACTGTGCCAAGTATTTTGCTGTACAAAGACAGGCAAAAAAAGGGACAGCAGATTCATTACTTTATGGAGGAGGATATCATGAAAATGAGTGAGTATAATTTAAATTGATATCAATCAAACTAATAAGGGACTGAGGAACACTGCTTTGTACAAAAAAAAATAATCTAGGAATAGAAAGAAACAAAATCCATGATGAATACACAGGGAAATGGCATTAGTGCTGTACCAGCAAGTCAAAGGTTGATTTCTGTAAACTAAAATAGGAAAAGGTTGCATTTATTTCATTTCTCAATCCATATAAGGATGTCTCCATGAATGACAAAGACAGAGGCAGTATGTTTTCCCAACGTGGTTATTAAAGTTTCAAAGTCAAGGGGGTATTGTGGAGAGCACTTTTCAAGACAGGGTTTCTCTGTGTAGCCCTGGCTGTCCTGGAACTAGCTCTGCAGATCAGACTGGCCTCAAACTCACTGTCTCTCCCTACTGAGTGCAGTGATTAAACCTTCATGCCACCACTATCTGGCTGTGTGATTCAATCTTGAACTATTTTATATTATCATCATGTAAAGTGACAGATTATACTGAACAGCAAAAAAAAAAAAAAAAAAAAAAAACCAGATGCTACACACACACACACACACACACACACACAAATCTCTCTAAGCTTCACATGTAGCCCCTGCCAGCTTCCTCTTCTTCACCAATCACTTTTCTGACCCACCATTCCCATTGTTCTTTTATCACTGAAACTAAGGTTGTTCTGTCCATTTTCTCCCAACAGACTAGCCTGCCCTGTGGACCTCAAATGTGTCAACTCAATTCCCCTTTCTCAGCCCACCTGCTCACTTGAAACACACTTCCTGCCCACTTAATTATTCAAATGCTGTCCTCCCTTCAAGCTCAAGAGGTCCATGTCCTCCAGGATGCCTTTGTCTTCAGACGTTCTACTCCAGTATGAGCTCACCCTAATCCCATCTCTGACAATGCCTGTGGCCTCTGCTGGCTTTGTGGAGGTTTTTTACCAAACTCCTGAAGCTGGGGCTTAAATGTATATATACTCAAGTCTTTAATAGCTTCCTAACTAAAGTAGAATTTTTTAAAATTATGGTGATATCTTTTCCATTTCTTGTTTCTCCCTTCCCCCCCCCGAAAAATAACGTTATCATCATAAAAAAATTGTGCAGTTCCTGTACATTTGTCATTTACCTACAAATACATGTTTATTCCCATAACTCCCAGAAAGAGATGGGCACAGAGGAATTCAATGATTGGTGGCCTTCTGCCTATAGTTTAAAGGGTCCTTATAGATAGACATGCATTTTAAGTTTCAATGTGTGACATTTTAAGAAAATTGGTAGACATGAATCTTCTAAGATACAAGTCAGTGTTTCTTAATTTAATAAAGGAACAATAGGGCTGAGGAGATGGCACAATGGGAAAAGGCACTTGTGCCTCATGTATGAGTACCTATGGAGACCAAAGAGAGCTCCAGATCCTCTGGATTGGATCAGGTGTGCTGCCTGATTGAATGAAGGGGTGAAGCAGAAGGGTTGTGGTGGGACAACAGACAAACTTAGATCCACTGGAAGAAAGTCAAGTATCCTAACTGCTGATCCATCTCTCCATCCCTATCAAATCTTTAAAATAGACATCACCATTACCTACTTCTATGATATTGGAGAAATTAAATTACAAAGAGTTGAAGAAAGTTTTTAAGGTGAAGAAAAAGGATATATATGAATTAGCTATTGTTTGATTGAATAAATATAGTCACAGGGGTCTCTGAGCTCCGCAGATCCAATCAATGCTTATGTGGTATTCGGTATATAGAGCTTTACATCTATTATTTTGCAGTAAGTCTACCTTTACTATAGTACTGGGATGCCAATATTGCTAACCATCTTTCACACAAGAACAACAAAGTCCTCAAGAGCTGAAGTAAGAAAGCATGAAGGCTGCTACAAAAATCTCAGTAGTTCTACATGGGGGATGAGCCTTGCCTCTTATCTCTTAGAAGAGAATTTAGTTTACCCAAGTGACAGACTGTAACTTGCCCACAAGTCCAATTGCTATTGCTAATGAAAAAAGTAGTTTTCTATTGAATGGTTAAGCAAGGCTTAATATGTTGATAGCATCCCCATGATATACATGTGGATTTGTTTAACAGCCACTGTGTGTCAGTCATCAGGATGAGCACTCCACAATAGTGAATCCAGAATTCCCCAATAATCATCTTTTTTATCAAAATCAAAAGTCAAAATCAAGAAAACAAGTCAAGCATTCTTCTGTATTCCCCTTAATTTTAGTTTCATGGCCAGGGTTGAACCCACTTCTGTGGAAGTCCCAAACTGCACATTGGACCATTAACTCCAGGGACTACCTCTGAGAGCCTATGCTGAGATACACCATAAAACATTTATCTTTTAAAAACTGTTATTCAAAAATATATCCTTTGTGTATATGTAAAATTTTGCCTAAGCTTAAGGCAGAATATTGTTGAAAAAAATAACAGTGTTCTTTGCTGCTGTGGTGAATTGCCACAGACATAGTGGCTGAAAACCATAGACATTTATTATCATATAGTTTGTCAGGTCACAATTCTGACACTAAATTAAGATGACAGCCTCAGCAGTGATAAACTCCTTTCTAGATGCTTTTTCAAATAACCCATTGTTTTTCCAGCTTCTAAGGACCCCAAATCCTTTGTCTGTAGATGCTTCCCATAGCTGAGGAGACAGCTCTGCATCTCTCTAACCATGCTTGCTTAGAGGCAAATCAATCTTCCAGAGCAGGAAAGCACCATCACCTTAAGGCTCTGTGAGATAGCCAACAGGCTCATCTGACTGCTCAGTACAACATCCACACAAACACATACACCATCACCTAAGGATTTGTGCAATACCAACAGGTTCATCTGACAGGTCAGTACAGCACCACACACACACATCACATCACCTAGATCCTACATGCAATCATATATATACAGGCCTAAGCCATGTATGTCTATATATGCAAAGGTTTCAGACACAAGAACTGTGGAATTCTTTGTCCTTCATTGTGCCTATCACACTAAAGTGGCATTCCCTCTGGTGTGAATGTTCTACTTCACCCTTAACTCTCTGAGAACAGAGACAATTCTCAAAATACTCAGAGTAGGGACAGAAAGAAATCACCAAAACAGCAGAGGAGCCCTGGGATTAGGAGTAGAGTAAAGATGATAAGGCTGGGCTCAGTCACACCGGTGTCCAGATTAGAATGAAGACATTCCATCATTATTTTCCAGTAGCATACTTGTAATGTTGGTAAATAATAAAGTAAAATGATCGGTTTTCCTGTTAATTTTCATATTCAATAATTAACCCACACAACTCTCTTCCTAGTTAACACTGGCAGACTATATTAACATTCTGTACACATTTGGTAGAGACCTATGGAGAGCAGAAAGAAAAACATCTTGAGAGTCATATGGTCTTATTTATAAGTACATCATCAGATTCTGACTGTGTGGCCTGGGCAAGGTTGCTTACACTTTTTGAGCCTCAGCCCCGAGATCTGTGGCATGATGATTATTCTGGCACTGAGTATGTAGAAGTAAAGGCCAGGGGCATTTATGCATGAACTTTCTAAAACATACCTATTTCTAAAACTGGCACCTATTGGGCATAACAAACGCTAAGCCCTCCCCAAGAAGTCTACTGTCATAAGTTGCAAATATAATTAAAATAGCAAAAATGTGATCTTCCTTTTGGATCTATCCTCCTTTCTCCCACTCAGTACCTGGAAGGCTGCCTAGTCCAGATTAGATATTCAATGTAATTTAGTTGAACGATGAATCTTTTTTTCCCTTTGGGTCTAGAGAATAAAGTTGTGATTTGACTCAGTGATGAATTTCATGGTCAGCTTGAGCTAGTGAGACCCAATCCCCTGAAGTACCCATAGAGCTCCTTGGCACTGTTGAACAAACCCCAAAGTACTCTTACACTGACTCTGAAACTTACCAATTGTTTTGTATATGAGCCATGGTGAGTTATTAACATACAAAATAGATTAAACCATGTAAAACTGCCCACTGCCCTATCTATCACATGCAATGTAAAACACCTTTAAAGCCTGGATGTCAGCTAGATGAATGTTTGCCAGAAACATTGAGACTGATTTAAATCACAAAAAACTCTGTAATCAAAGAACAAGACACCATCTTCTACACATAGCATTTCATGAGCACAAGTGTTCCATAAAAGGTGCATTAAAATTTCATAGCAAACAAAATCAGTCCCTTATAAACTAGATGGTGTTTTCTAGCTCTGATCCATTCACAAACCCAAAGTGTAGATAACATGAAATACAATGGCTCCTGGGAAAGTAGTAAACATATCCTGGCTAAAGTTATAAAACCATAACAGCCTCCCTCCTCCAAAACTAATGTTCCCTTTATTCTATGAAATGTTAATACTCCTAAGGATGAAGTCCCCCCGCCAACGCCAACCTCCTCCTGTTCTTTCAAAGACGAGCCTCCATGACAAAGAGCCCTTCCCAAGGCTGAGCAAGCACTTATTCTGTTATTACATATGGAGATAATGGAACAACAACAAAAATATCTGTCCCAGAACAACCCATTCCCAGAGCACAAAGACATAGCAATAAGATGCTATACGAATAATGTTGTTCAGAAGAGAAGAATAAACTACTCAGTGGAGCTACATCTCATAAACACAATACTAGCATAGAAGGTCTGAAAGTCAACAAGGTATGAATTTCAAAATACACCTCTAAGTTAGATAGGGTGCTACAAAACTGCAATCCCAGAACTGAAATTGAGACAGAGGCAGGATAATAAGCTTTAGGACGGTCTGAGTTACAGGAGACTCTGTCTTAAAATGAAAGTAAAACAAAACTTAAACCTACACATAAAACTTCTTATACAACATTCGTGCATAAGTATACCTACAAATGTATATGAAAGAATGTTAAGTTGAACTGTGGCAAAATACACCAAATTGATGAATGGCTATGACTGCAGGGGAGAAAGGACAGAAAACAGAATGACCCAGGTTGCCATTTTATTTATTTTACATTAAGTTTGCAAACAGGCATGTTCAAATATCGTTAACCAGCAATTTGGGCTAGGGAATCCCCATGGCTCATTGTTCTCCATGCTTTTCTCTATTTATATAAGTAGCTGAAATTTAAATCGGCAATTAGTTGCAGTCAGGCACAGTAAGTGCTTTCTACACTATATCCAAAGCACAGCAGTGATACAGGGGACTGTGTCTCTTGCCTGGCCATTTATCCAACAAGACCAGCACCTAAACAAATATCCAGATGGCTCCTGCTCAATGAAGGTACTCATCAGCAGCTTCTTCTACAAGCCCTACAACACCTTCCCCCACTCCTTAACAGCAACCATTTGCATTAGTCCTGCCTGCACTTGCTAGGCTTCCTTTTTATACTTATGGCCAATCCCTTGCAGCCTGGTTGTGCTCCATTTAAATTGCTGCAACCTCCGAACTGCCAAATCCTGTCAGTTCTCATCTTACTTAACCATGCAAAGCACTTAAGGTAATTGACCAAGCACTGGAAAAGTTGCCTGCTCTCAGCATCCAAAGTACTACTCTTGTCTGTCATTCCCTTACCTCACACTCCATCTATGAATCCTTTGCTAGCATCCACCCCTTGGTGTGGCCATATAACTTTAGTCATTATCTCCAAGAGTTCATCCTGAGCTCTGTTCTCTCTACCAGAGATGTGCTTTGTTGTCATTTTTTTTAAACCTGATACCAGCTGGATCCAAAAATCAGAATTTCTAGTTACTTTAGAGAACTTAAATACAACCCTCCAACTGACAACTGGTTCTTCCTACACTCTACCAGCATCTCAACTTCTAAACATCCTAAAACTGTCATGTCTTCCAAGATTTATGGCTAATGCTGGACACTGGATTGTCTTTCTCTTGCTTCAAAACTTAAAGCCACACTGATTACATCTGCTACTGACACTCTCAAACCAATTGCCTTTTCTCCATCTACCGTACTGTTACAAATCCAGTCTCTCTCTTTCAACATGGTCTATACTAGCATTCTAACATGTCTCCTTGCCTTCAAATGACTCTCCAACATTTTCTCCTAAATCCAGTTTTCCTTCTTTGTCTTAACACCATTTAATAGGACTATAACCTCCAGTCTAAATATCATTGCCAGAAATGCAAAGGTCTCAATGACACACCATCATATTCCTTCCAGTTATGCTCTTGGATACATCATCCCACTGCTAATATTCAGGTCACATGGGCCTTGGAATTCCCTAGGAAGGTCTAGAGTTTTCACACAACTCTAAGCCTTCGCAACGGTTGATCTTACCACCCCAATATATGTTCCCCTCTCTTATACCTGACAAATTTCAACATGTATTTTTAAGACTAAGGTGATGGTGACATATTTACCTGCAATGTTTCTTCTTTGTCTACCTGCAATGTTTCTCTTTTGTCCCAAAGATCTCTCTTTATCTGTCTTTGTTCCTCTAGGATGTTGCATTTGCTTCTAATTGAAGGCATGTCAAGGAAGTCAGAAAGTAACTTTTCCATATGGACTTTATGCAGAAATTAGGTCTTATGCTCTTGTACTAATGCAACAATATTTGGGAATATATTATAAGCAGGATTTCCTTTGGGCTTATGGGATAGACACTGAACAATTCAGATAATCTAAAGACTCCAGGAGTCTGAATTCCTGAGGACTGAAGTGATCAGTGATTCTGAGTCATGATTTGAAGATGATCATTTAAATCAGTAAAGCCATTATGAAATCAGGGCATTCTCACATGGTAAGGCTTTTGCATGTCAGTATAACTAATCATCTCTAAATAGAGCCCATTTTTGTCACTTCCTTTAACCAGGCATACAAATGTTCAATTACTATTATAGCTCTAAATACTTAAAGGGCAGCCTCTTGCGTAAAGATTAGCTCTTCTTTTACGGAAATGTTCCATGAACAAGTCTGCAATTGTATACTGTCGTTTGGGAGACAATGATGGCTAAAAGTTCCCTATATCAGCAGATCATCAAGCTACGCTGCATAGACTATAGAAGCAGAACTAACAGATGAGCTTTCTGGGGTTGAATCAGAAAATAGCCATGTTACTGCTGATTATCTAAGCCATATGCCTTGGAAGAATCAATCTGGCAGTAGTACAGGTATGTCTTGTGTAATTTTAAATATTTGTAGACAGAGTGATTGAGGCTTCTCTGGAATTGGAATATCCACCAGAGTGAGAAACTTGGAATGCACAAATATCCCAGAAATAAAACACCACAAATTAGCATCTGAACAATGTCTAAGAGTTGTCAGTTTGGAAAAGGACAAGAATAGCTGGCTTGATACATTTCACAAGAATGAATAGTAAGCAATGGCACTTCAAGGTAGTGTTAATTCTCTTACACCCGACATTTGCCAAAGTGAGCACATATATAAAATGGAAGTTATCTAATGATAAAATTGTACATTGCTAATAGTTCAACTGCTGCTCCAAAGCCTAAGCATAAGAAAAATGCCTGCTTATATAACTTTACTGGTACCCTGATGTGAACCAAACCCTTATATCAGTCAACTGAGCATGTCTTACTCACAAGGTCAGATATAATGACAAAGCAAGCCAGAGTAGTGGTCTCCTAAGTGTGGTATGAAAACTACACAGTATATGTATACTTGACTATGGGAAAAAACAGTACTATTTCTATAGTGTAACATGAAAACAAATAAGGCAGCTTTGCCTATATGTATGCACATGTCTATAAGAGCACACATGATTCATGAAGAGACTTAACACCCACATGTACATGCCAATATTATGATTTTTTTACTTAGTAGTTGAATACATGTATAAAATGTGTTTCAATCATAAGTATCCTCTACTCATTCCTTCAATGTCCCCAATCACTTTTCTCACCTCTCCTTCCAACTACCATGTTTTTTCTTTCCTTCTTTTTTATTATTTTTTTTTTTGTAATTAACTGAGCCTAATTAGTGAGGCCCATATATGCATGGCTGTAGGACCATCCACTGGAAAATGACAACTTACCAGGAGTTAGACCCCTGAAGAAAAATTACCCTCCCTCTCCCAGCAGCATTCAATTGTCAATAGCACCCAGGTCTCAAAGGTCCTTCTCCCCACATGCTGGTCCATTGGCTTAATATTGTGCGGTCTTATGTAGGCAACCACAGCAGCTCTGAGTTTGGAGTGCAGTGTTCCTGTCACATCTAGAAGACACTGTTTTGCCCCAGACCTCCTGGACTTCTGGTTCTTATAATCTATTCTCGTGATGTTCCCCAAGGCTTGCAGAGCAGAGGTAGTGTGGATGCAGCATTGAGACCTGAGCACTGACACTTATCGATTCTCTGCCCTTTAACCAATTGTGAATCGTTGTATTAACCACTGTCCGCTGCCAAAAGAGGGAGGCTTTGCTGTGAGGACTGCACTAATCTATGGGTACAGAGATGCATATTTATAAGTCAGCTCAATAGTGTGCTTATTTAGCAAAATAACAGTAATAGGTTCACCCCCAAAACCTATGAACTCAAAGCCATATGAATTCTTTTTTTTTTGGGGGGGGGGGTTCTGAGACAGGGTTTCTCTGTGTAGCTTTGAAGACTATCCTGGCACTCACTCTGGAGACCAGGCTGGCCTCGAACTCACAGAGATCCGCCTACCTCTGCCTCTGCCTCCCGAGTGATGGGATTAAAGGCATGTGCCACTAACGCCCGGCCAGTAAGCCATGGATTCTTGACCAGGTTTGCAATATCAGGCATGAATCCCTGCCTATGGAGTTGGTCACTTCCATAACAATTCTGTAGTTGAACCAATGTGTGTGTGTTGCCAGGCTGGCCTTTGCTACCGCTTGCAGGGTACACTGACTGCTGATGACTTTTCTTCATCACCAGTGTACCTAGTATCATCAGGCATTATGAAAGGTAGCTAGTAAGGAGGAAGCTTCCAGGGCAGTTCCAACTTGATTTCTCTATGCCCAAAATCCAAAAGTCTAAGTTTTACCATCAGGTTATATTGAGTGACAAAGAGCAACAGCAATAGCCTGAACTGTTTGGGAGTCTGTGTGATCATACTGATGAATGGACTTTGCTTTGACAACCTACGGCTTCTGGGAGAATATTATATCCCATATATTGTATAAATCCATTCAAAATCTTCTATAAATAAAGATTCTTAGGAAACATAAAATACTAGACTTCTATCTGGCTTTGTGAAACAGCCTTATTATTAGTTATCATTCCCTTCACCCCTGCTCTGTGCTTGCTTTCCATCCCCATCCCTACTTAAACCGGCCTCCCCATACATTACAGGTATCTATGATCAAACCATGTAGAATACTGCTGTTTTTTTTTTCAGATTGATCCCTTAAATGATAACAGAAATTTTATTTCTTTGAATACTTTGCATTATAAGAATTGAGACAATGATGGAAGAGACCACACCTTGACTAGATCCACTTAATTATGCACATGCTTTTTTTCCCTGCCCTAATTCTTCCTCTATTTAGACTTAAAGCTTATGTCAACATTGTGTAAATGAACCTGGATTCACCACATCTCTTTATCCATTCCTCTTCCCAATCTGGCCACAGCAAATAAATCTCTATCTGCATTTCACCATCAATTGTCCCTTTAGCTGGCATATTGTGGATGAGTGGCTGTTCTTTGTCTGTTGGAATACCGCTGGTTTTGACAGTAGATTATTAGCTGTACTTTCTAAACAAGAGACCCAAGTCAAATTTCAGAGTTTAGGTTAGACCAGAAACCAATAAAACATAAATTAAAAAGAAAAGGAAAAAACCAGAAGAGAGAAGATGGGATAAGTCAAGGTCCCCCAAAGATAAGCAGTACAGAGCTATGATCCATGATTTGCTTGTTAATAGGACACCACATTATGCCTTTGGCTAAGCATAGGAACCAAGGGTATATAAAGTATTTGACATTTGATTCCATAGTTCTGCTGCTTAAAATCTCTGATCACTTCCCATCACCCATAAGACAAAATCCAAACTCAAACGCCTAACCATGTGTGTTCTGTCTGCTTCTACAAATCATCTTTTGTGTTCTTCTGCCTTTCTCTCTCTTTCTTCCTCTTTCTCCTTTCTTCAGTTATGTTCTTTACTTTTGTATCATCTATGTCTATGAATAATTCAATCATTTCCCTCATTTCTACTTCTTTTAAGAGTTATTTCCTGACCTGAGACCAGAGTAAGAACTTTTCCCCAATGTCTACCTGCTCCTGTGTATATGTTTCTGTGCTCATCTGCTGAAATGATCAGTGTGCTTGTTTGTATTGTTTAAAATCTCTCTTCCTAGCTGGTCATTGGTGAGAAGAGAAGGTGCTTGTATTATTCAAGCATCCAAAACAATTTGCAGCAAATGTTATAAATAAATAAGTATTAGGGATAAAGTTGAATAGATGTGGCCTGAAGCACAAAGGAGGGAAGAATTTTTATCTGAGCTTTCTGAGTGTTTGTTCATTGCATTTGATGACAAAAAAGAAACATGAGGATTATCTAATAGTTCAAACAATATTTGAGTCTATTTAAAGTCACTTTGCTATCCATTTGTCAACAAATATTTGAGTGCCCCTGTGTTCCTTGGAAGTGTACACAGTCTCTTTACTCTTCATTTCCTGATAGATACCAAGAAATTAATTAAAACTGTATTCATTAAGGAACCATATTAAAAGAATGCATGACTTATTTTGGCAGGAAAGAGGATGACTGAAAATCATTGCTTACAGTAATGGTACATATTCTCAATGGATTAGTCTCAGCAAGACTGTGTAAAAAGTCTATCATTGAGTGGATAGAAAAGCAGATCCAAGATCAAGCAGTGAAGTAAAGAGAAAGATTACAGCTATGTAAATGGAGTGTTCCAGGTTAAGGTCATGGCTTTGCAGAGAATGAGAAGCTACCTTGAGAAATTCACGTGTACATTGAACTTCCAATATCCAGACTTGCTGGCACTAATTTGCCCAACTTGCCCTGCCCATCAGTGTTAGTGTCTCAACTCAAGTTCAGGAAGGTCACTTTCTCTGCACTCAGCCCTGCCCTTCAAACATGAATAGTTCCTTCGCTGGTCACAAAATTGTCTATCAGGGCTCACTCTTCCCATGCAAAATACTTTGGACCAGGTTCTTATTTGGGATCTCACCATAGGTGTATTAAAGAAAAATTAAAGAAGTTTATTAGACAATTAGCCTTTGTCTCCCTAGAATAGCAACTTAAATAGAGAATGCCGAGTCTGAGAAGCCCAACTCAGGCCTCTTTCCCACAAAAGGTCTACTCAGCCCAGACAGGATCCTTTCACTCTTCCATGACATGTCCAGGAGTGAGAGCCAAGAAATGAAGAATACAAACTATTATGTAGCCAGAGTGTCTTTGAAAATATTATATTACCATAATCAAAATAGCTGCTCTCCCAGTCACTATGTGACAGTAGGCAAACTGTTTAAGCTTTTGAGCCTCAATTTACTTATAAAGGATGTTCAAAATAACCTTGGCAGTGCTAAGGAAAAGATACCAGATTATCTTTCTAAAATATCCAAAGATAATAATATTGAACTCAATTTTTTTTTACTCAATACACATGTGCACATATAAACTAGATGTGCTCGAATGCACAACTTTTTGGGGGGAGAAGGGCTAGCATCTTCCCATCACCATAGGCCTTCACAAAGATATACATGTTGAAGATGAAATCCATCCAGGAGCATATCCGTGACACTATCACTCATCCTTTTCAGTCTCCCATCTCTGTCACACCAGCAAGAATTTGCCACCTATGCCTTTCCATAATTTGTTATTCCCAACTAAACACTGCAAAGTCTTGATAATCTTTCCACCTTAGGTTTCCCTGTTCTACATGCTTTATACTAGGATAGTAGGATCCTTTCTCAATATCTTTTATGATGTCATCATCATTCTGTCTTGTCCACCACACAAGAACAATAGTGCTTAGATTTTGTCCTTAATCACACAGCTCAGCCTTGTCATGGCCCTCTGCCTTATCAACTCCAACCCCATGGCTGCCTCCACAGACTGATTCATGTCCCCACACAATGATTCCTTGAAATCTCTTTAAATCTCATTGGTTGCCCAAATCCTAGACCAAAGCCCAGCCATGTTTAAGACTGTCCTTAGAAAGCCACCATTCTGTGCCGGAAGATGAGATGCATCTCTTCCAGAGAGCAAGTACCCCTTTCTTGTGGCTCTCTGCTTTTGTACCCTGTTTCATCGAATCTTAATGCTCCTGACCTCTGTTTACATAATGAATTATATTTTACTCATTCCAAGCAATTACAGCAATGACAACCACTCTCATTTATCAGACGTGTTTGTTGGACACTATGCCAGTGGTTTATATACAATAATAAAGTTGGTCCCCAAGCATCCTAGTAACATAGGTTCTTTTTATTGATTTAAAACTCAGTGCATAACTGAGTCAATTTTTAACAGAAAATATTGCAGAAAATATATACAAAATAACATAAGATACATGTGTATTATGTCACATGTTTACAGTATGTAAGTATAAGTATATAAGTTATATAAAGTCTTTGAATAAAAGGCCAGAAAGTGTAAGAGAATAGAGAGATGCAGGATGGACAGTTGTACTTGATGATGTCATTCATAAGAGAAGTAACACTTTAATGAAGACCTGAGTGAAGTCAGAAAAGTCTAACACAGAACATGGGACAAAAATGGCCCAATCATGACCAAAAAATTTAACTACATTGGCCTTATAGCTTCCCAAAGTCACATGGTCAAAGAACTCCATTTCTGACTCCAGAGTCCTATACTTAGCCACCATGCTTCTTCAGCACTGCAATAGCTCAGGGTGTTAGCCAGGTCTGGATCTTTAAAACTCCTTCATTCCTATGTCAACAGTCATGAGCTTTCTGTGTCAAGCACTGACCTCCATAATACCTCTTCAACTTCTCTCCATATTCTGAAGTACTTCCTGGTTTTACATCCAGCTCCCACACTTATCTTCAGAGTTCAAACTCTCAGTTCCCACTGATACCCAATCTCACAGCTACAACCCATTACCTCTCTATAACTGCCTCTCTAATCTGGGACCCCAGTTTCATTTGCTGTCCAAGATTTTAGGAATCCTGACTATGCTTCATTTATTTATGCTTCCCTTATATTCTTTCACAGTTCTGGACACATAACAATTCTGAGCTTCTCTGAAAATAGATTAAACTTGAACTCCATATTCCCAATTGTCTTTGGAGTTTGACATGGATATTTTCCCCACACCTCAAAATCAATATTCATAAATAGTCATACAACATTTTTTTCAAAACACATTCCTTCTCTTGTGGTTCCTGTTTCTTACAATACCACAACGTGTCTCCAAGACCTATCTTGTCCTCCAGGCAACCTAATTTTCCAGCCCCACTGCCTTTATTCTATTTCAGTCTTTTCTTTCTCTTGCCTAGACTAATGCAACAGTCACCTAATGACATCATTATCAAGGATGCATCCTACCCAGCTATGCAAAATTAATGTTCTACATTCTGTCACTCTATGAAATTCAACTGGCTCCCTTCTGTCTACAGAGTAAAATCTCCATCTATTGTTACACCCCCTAATAGCCCCATGCCTATTGGCATCTCCTCCACTTTGATGTTCCACAAGTCTTTAAATTTTTTAGATCTAATCAGCCTCATTTTCTTTCAAATGAAGCTCCTTCTTTATTTCCCATCTGCAAAAATTTAGACAATCCCTCACTGAAGCCAGAAATCTACATGCTTTATCTCAGGGGCTTTGTCATCATTGATCCCTTTAGCAATCTATCAATTGACACCCTCAAATCCTATTGATCTCATATTCTGTTTATCCCATGAGTGCTCTCTATTCATTCCCTATCAATGACCTATTATGTCCTTCAGATTCCTCATTTGCATTTTCTGTCACTGCAGGTTTCTTTGCCTGGGGTTTCACCTTACTCTATGCCCACTCATTTGCAACATCACTGCAGTTATGTTCCTGGTGGGGAAATAGGATCAACTTCTGAACCTGATTGAAATTCACAATAGTTCCTTAGCATCTTCATGTACAGACATCCCCAACTTTGCATCTCACTGTTCCATTCAATCCTAAACACTCACTGCACCAAGAACTCACAGTTCCATATTTGCATAACACTGATTTCTTGGTTCAGCCTTAGCGCCACAACTAGTGCTACCTACAATATGTATTATTCACCTGCCATCTCTCCCAGAAACCCTCAGCCTCCTCCTGCAGGTCCATTTAATCTGGGTGTCTTTATTTGACCCTGTCTGACCATCAGGATATAATTCACCACTTTCTTCAAAGTGTTCTGTACATGGAGCTATCACAGGACTTTGCATTTTCCAGATCCTATCACACCTGTCTATTTTCACCACAAGTAAATTTAAGGCTTCCTGGGGATACTTTTCATCTCTGCATTCTAGTACTGTGAATGATACCTGGCAAAAGAAGCCTAGCATATATTTCATTAAAAAAATAGACTGACATTTTTGTGGACACCCAAATATGTAGCGATATTATTTAGTGTATACTATTCTATATAAGGTCTGTATAGGGTTGTATGTTATATGTGATCCTGTGAAGTCAGCATCACTTAGTAGTAAACCTTGTGATTATAACACTTCTGCTCTTTGCTCCCTCGACTTAACATCTTACAAAAGGTAAAATGCTGAGATGGTAGCTAATAACACCCTTCATTGAAGAAAGACAATTATGTCCCAGAATGATACTTAACTCCTCTCTTTGAAGATGAGGTAAACTAACATGCTTTCTGTAATTAATACATAATTCAGGCAAAGTGGAATTTAGGAGTACATCAGGAAGAAGTGACTTAAAATTTTAATTCTATGTAGTAAACTTCAGCATTGCCTTTCTCTATTCTCAAATATTTACTATCACAGTGTCTCTTATCTAATACATGATGGATAAGTGTTTTCAATGAATGGTTGTTGAGTAGCACCTTCAAAATGATTCCTAAAACTACTAGGAAATAAATCAGTGAAGGCTGAAGTCACAACTGTCACAGTTGGGTTCTATAATTCTATTCTGATGATATTCATGAAAAGCCACTCTCTCTTGCTGAGGGATTTGGGAATAAATGGAGCTGCTTAAAATTGTAGTATTTTTAACAATTAATTTCTACAGTACAATCTCTTCATTGTAATGATTGCAGATTTTTTCATTGTTAGTATTTATTCAGAGAGATGAACAGTGATTCTGAAAGTATTAGTTTGTTTTTTGAATGACTAATTTTCATTTGGAAACTGTATTTACAACTTTAATTTAACTAGGAGAGTTTGTGTCGATTAACAACAAATACTGTACTTCAATATCAGAAGCACTAATATTTACTGCCTCCCAGCTTCAACATTCAGATGAGGGGCCCTTTTTAAAAATCTCACTGGCTATGTCTCCACGGAAATTGGAATTTATTTTCTACCTCCTGTGTGGAGGAGTTCCTCATTCTATGTCTCTGAATATTGCTGAATTTTGCAGTGCTCATTTTCCTTTTCCATGTTTCCCAATACCTGGCTCTGAACTCTCCTCATTTTGTACTCACCTCCCAACATTTTCCTCCCTACAACCATCAAATGAAGAAAATGAACCCTTGCTCCAGAAGTCCCCACCTCTCACTTCAGCAGGATGAACAAACTGTGAGGGCTAAGTTACAAACAGTTACAAACCTATAACAAAGTACAGCTACATAGTGCATTGCAGCACAAAGAGCCCCAGCTGAAATTACAGGGTGTTTGTGGAGATGAATGAAGAGGAGTAAGTGGTTTTGGAATTCTTATAAGAGACTGTTGATTTTCACTAGTACTCAGAGAACTAGATAAGGTATAATAATGTTCTTTGGATAAATGATTTACTCTACAAAATTAGCTTTAAAATTATGGGGATGCTCTATTTAATTTAGAAATCCCTATACTGTTTTAAAATGCCTCTGCTTTTGCTAGAACATTATTTAAACTGGCAATAAGAGAAACAAGCATTCTCAATCCCTTTATCACTTTTTTAAACAGAAGTTATTACTCATTTCATATGCTCCAAGCTCCCACATCATATTTGGTTTATGAAGAAAGCATGTTTCTCTTCCTATATTCGCTGCACTGTACAGGTTTTTTAAAAAAGAAAAAATAATGGCATGCTCTTTTAATATAATTAAGTAGTAGACACAAATGAAGAAGAAACTAACAGCAGAACAAGCATAGATTTTTGAGACCATTTTTATTTGTTTGTTTTGTTTCATTTTTGTAGCTTGATACTGCAAGACCCCAAAGTGGGGAAAGGCCAAATTTACTGTCTCTGTGTGTTTTCACATACAAAAGAACTGCGTCCTACCAGCAGGAAATCAACTCACTTTTAACCATGTGACACACTTTATCCTTAACTCCATCATGGGAATGGGTATTTAAAAAGATAAATGAATAGTCATTTCTTCCCTTTTTCCAGTAACTATCTTCTGTATAAAAGGTATGATCTCTGAAGGCAGAATCTGTTCTGAAAGCCTGATACCAGATAGCTTCTGTACAAATATTTGAGGAATAAACCTTATTTTATCACCATCAGATGTCTGTAAGGTGCTACTGTATATCACCTTTACCATTGCATCTGAAAAAAAAAAAAAGTAAAACAAAACAAAGGAAGGGTGCTATTAGACCCAAAGGCTCTTTTATCTGATAACAATTTTTTTAATTAAGTCAAAATTTCCCTAAGTCAGAGTGTTCTCCAAACTGAACTCACTTGTTTTTAGAACAGTATCTGAGAGGGTTATCTTAGGGATGCCTGTTGGTCAGGACTGCATTGTTGTGTTAAGTTGCCTGTAGGTGTGACACCAAGAAGCCCAGAGTATCACTTTATCCTCAACAGTAAAAGGTCTATCTTGGGGATCTCCATGATGTTAGCAAGTCGTTTATTCAATTTCTGGAGCATTTGTCAGGCACGACATGGATAAAGACATGGAGTCGAACGGTCTGAAGTAATTTCTCATGTTATCCAAGTGAAAATTCATTCATCTACAAAACTTTAAAACCTGATATAAAGTCAGTTGAAGAAAACCCATTCTGCAATGTAGATAAGTTTAGTATCTAAATTGGTATTTTCACAAAATATTACCACAAAACTCATGGAGTCATTTGACAGATGTGCATTCTTTTATGAAAAAAGAAACTGATTTGATGATCTCTTAGGGACATCTTGACATGTGTAACACCATAAAAAACGATTTGGGGACATTCTTAGTGATACCTTAGCATTTATAATACAATCTGTGTATCATAATACAAAGAATACATGGCATGAGTAGTCTGTAAACTGTAGCAGATATTGTATCATTGAAATCTTATTTTGCTTTCCATTTGGGCTTTAATAATTCCATTCTTAAATAAACTGCTTCACTCAAAGCTATTTGAAACTATTAACACACATTGACATCTGAGGATAAAAGTCTACTTTCCTACCAAGTCATTCTTTAAAGACCTCTAAAAATGCCAGTTCTAATTCCCTAAAGATTTTATTCACTCTTCATGAACAGATGGCACCTAAATGCAAGAGGGGGATGTTTCCTTAAGCCAATACAAATTTGAGGTAACCCAAAAGTTACAAACTGTCGAAATGTTTTGACTGATCATTTTTATTAAATAACAAATTAGAGTGGAATACAAGGCGGTGGCTTCTCAAAGGTTAATAATATGTCCCAAAGGTATATAAAGTGACAGTTTGTTCCAGTGATCCAGCTATTTAATCACACTGGCTGTACTCACCCCAAGGAATAAAAATCAGCCTTCAACACGGGCATGATGGCCAAGTGCACAATATGGAGAATTCTATATTTATATTCCTGATTAAATGGCTCTTTATAATGTCAGAGTGTGTCAGGAACTGTTGTGTTTAAACATGTGCTTTCTGCTCATTCAGTTCCCAAATACTGTACATGCACTTGCATACAGATCAGCCATGGGAAAGAAGCTTGGCAAGAAGGGAGATAGCCACTGCCACTAGGGTAAAGAACTGAACTTTATCTCTTTCAGCCTTCTCTCCCAATGCAGACTGATTCTCCCTGTGAATGCTGATATGAAAGAGAAAAGGAACCAAAGAAATTGATGTGTGTACACTAAATGAGGTCTCAGAAGTTTGATTTTTTCCATTCCTTTCTGTGATTACTGCTACAATGGGAGACACAGTCATTGGATGAGCTTAATAACAAAAATAACAATAAAGATAGCAAACATGGTCATGTAGATGCATGGACAACAGGCTGTGAAGTGTTGAAAAAGGGTAAGCACTGTAACAAACTCAGGGACAACCAAAGTCATATTTCAGAATGAATATTGAACTACTTTTGCACTGTCTCATTAATTTTGGGTGACTGTTCAGAGACTAGAAGAGGTAACAACTATTCACTGGGAGTCTACTGGACTACTGACCTTGTATGTGTAGATTATATTTGGAAGAATATAAAGGACAAGGGAGAATCATAGTAACCATATACAAGACAATATTGACTAATGCTTGAAACACTGAGAAATCACAGAATACCTACTCAAGCCTTCTCCATAATTAATCTACACTCTCCTAGCTACAGGTGCTCTAAGAAGGCTGATCTTTTTGCTGTATTTCCAAACTCAGGGACATGATCTGCTGAATAGAGAGGTCAGGAAACTAAAGAATACCACTTCCAGAGGAGGGCTTATCAAGAAACCAAATATAAATTGAAATTCAAGATTTTTCATAGGTCTATCGTGGGGCAATAGGATTTAAACTCAATAAATGTCCTTTAGGCATTTACTAGTTTGTGAAGCATTGTGCAAATATTAACTAGAAGGATAAACATGAGTACCCTGTGTAGTGTATATGCTAATGAGGAACTACAATTTAATAGCTGCAAATGATGTAAAATGCCAAGTTTATTCTGCTTCACTTGGATACATACCAAGATAAAAGCTAAGGGACATAAGCAAGGCAAAAGAGCAATTCTTAGTAATGAGGAGCAATGGCAAAGCAGTGGAGTTACATGAGGAGTAAACAACATTGGACATGGGTCTGGGCAGATTGCAGACAGACAATCACCAAGCAATATCAGGGCTGGAAGTTAATACTAAACAGTGTGAACACAAAGCATGTTTGAGAACTAGGGAAAAATTCCAGTTCAGCAATACCAAAGCATAGACCTGGCAAAACTAACTAACTATAGGAGATAATGTGGAGATAAAAGAGGATCACTTTATTCTGGGAGCTTTTAATACAAATCTAAAACTACCATAGCTTTCTTTCTAGAAATAGAATCAAAGGAAGGTACTAAAATATATTCTTCAGGATAATAAGACTTAAATCAAGTGTTAGGAAATATAGTTGACTTTAAGTGGGAGATGGTAAGGAAAGCGTATTCAGGCATACTGACCTGGAAATGATTATATGAACATACTATTAGGTAGTGGAGAAGAAACTGAGGTGAGAAACAGAAATAGATTCAACAGAGATAGAAGAATCTGTGTCAACCATTTTCAAACTGGATGTCTCAAATAACGGTGCCCACATTTGAACAATAACTTGTTTTGAAAGGATAGAATGTGGTTTTTCTAGTGCACTTTTTGTTTTTACTTTACAATGCTAGTAAAATCTGCTAATGGGTCTGAAATCCTGGTAATGAAAATGTCTGTCTAGCTAGCACTTGAGAAGAACACTGGGCTAGACTGTGCACAAGGAGACTTGCACACCACAGGAGAAATTAAAATTGTTGTTTGCTTTAGAGAAGTGTACACACATGAAAGATAATTGAAACTTAACTTGGTGAAAGTTGAATAGAATGTACAAAAGAAAAGAAGTAAGGGTCATAAAAAGTGTTACCAGGAACCTCAGAAAGGACCGAGTAATTCAGTTCCACAGATAGCCATCGAGAAGAATTCAGTCATTATCAGCTGTTGAGACAGTATATGTGAGGCCTCAACTAGATGCTAGGAAATGAAGTAATAACCAGGAATTGATGACTCAGCTGTCCAAGGGATCATAGTCAGTCAAAGGACTATTTGTGATCAGAGGCATTAGGACGTATAACCAAATGAGCTATTTTGAAAAATAAATGAGTGATACAGAGCTCAAGGGTGAATAAAGTTATAGCAAAGTGCTCAGTTGAACAACCTTAAAGACATTTTTGACAGTAGTAAAGGCCTATTGAACAAACAATACTCATATCTTTATATCTTCTCTCTTTTCCCTCTCTCTGTTTCTCCCTGACTCTCTCTGTCTCCCTCCATCTCTCTTTCTCTAACACACACATCTGCTGTAAATGGTCCCTAAGGAGGAGAGCTATTTGGTAAACAAGTCAATGTGCTATGAAATATTGAAAAGCAATATTATCCACAAGTTATGAAAAACAGCAAGGACAAGGAAAACAAAATGACAAAAATGAGTAAGAAAGATTGTGTATTGTCCAGAAATATATTTTCAAAACAAACCAACCACTATCTGCTTTAAAATCCTTCAGAAATCTTGAACACATATTTTATCTTGCATGGCTCATTAATGTCCAAAACAGCTATGTTCTTACTTTATGAATGAGGATGTAAATATCAACAAGAAAAGAAAAGAAAATTATGGCATATAAGGGAAACCAATGGACATCTCTGAACTGTAATACTTCACAATATTTATTGAGTACTCCTTTTCATCTGTGTGACATAAAGAAGGTAAAATATCTTATACAATGAAAAGCTTTTCCAAGGTTCAAAATAAATGGATTTTTGACTATTACTCATGGGGAATTGCTAATTTGACTGTCTTTGAACCTTAATAAACACAAAACTTCAGGTAAAGCCACAAAACATCCATCAACTTATGATTCAAACTTCCAGTCATTTTTTTCACTACTATTGAAACATGTTATTTTTCTCTTCATTTTTACTGTAGATTACATCTAATAACATCTGCCATCCCTGAGTTAGATGACACAAATTAAGGACACAGATGAATAATTTCATAGGGTTTTTTTTTCTCTGACTATCTTTCTGATTCTTTTAAATATGTGATTGAAACCCCTCCACCCCTCATACATATACACTGGTAGTAGAATTCTGTTGGATTTTTACAACCAGGTATCAAAATAATGGGACTAGATGATAGAATGCAAAAAGTATTATTACAGTCTTTGAGAATGACATGGAATCTGATGAGTGTTGAACTCAAAGTCTAACACTAACCATCAGTAGTTTGTCCTGTAACATTCACACTATCAACTGCAGTGACCTCGAAGGTGATGCACGGATGCACACAACATGATTTTATGTGTTGAAAAGTGTAGGGATGAAAGTTTAAGCAGCATAATTAAACTCTTATGCCACCATATCTGTGGTTTTCCCGCTTCTTGCCACATATAGGGTAGGGTCTCTTTTGTCTCTCCACGGAGCATTTTTCAAAGTTTTGCCTTCAAAAAAAAGTTGTAATGCACATACACATATGAAAGAGAGAAATTTCTACAATTCAAATTTTATCTATCTTCCTATATTTTTCTATCAGATAATTCTGTTAACATTTGATTGGATCCTTTTATGATTCTCTAGTTCATAAGTGTATATGGAGGGGAGTATTACACTCCACCTATTGAAGAGGAAACAAGAGGTTGGGGCTATTATTTTAAACCAAAACCTAAAACCTTTAAAATTGACAGTCATCCAATTTCCCCCCTGATGATTACAAATTTGAGCACAGATAACCAAAGTGTTAAATTATGTTTGGTCACCTATGCTATTACCTTTAGAACAGTGGCAACAAGAACAAAAGTGATGCTCTCAACTATTTTTTTCCTTTAGTCTTATCATTACACATTAATTACCTAAAAAACGTCTGCATGAAACTAAACAAACAAGTGTTAAATTTTCACTTTGATCCTCATCTTAGCCAAGATATAATCAACATCTTTTTATTCCCCCAAGAAATCATTACTGTTGATGCTAGAGATGATATCGCACTTTCTGTTTTTAATATTTTAATTGTTTCATATTCCTCAGGTATGACCTCATTTGCATTTGTCCTTTACAGAAATTCTACCATCAGGACACTGGACCGAGTGTGGACAAATAATTTAATCCCGATGTGACTGACTAGGCCCAGGGAAAGAGCTGTTCTTACCAAAGAGGCAAGCATAAGCCACCAGCTCTAGAGACTGTGCCCACACAGCCTGTCCCAGCTGTACCATGATACTGGGCCTTGACTGCACAAGCTCTCCTGAGTGAGAGTGTGCTGATTACCCCGTTCACAACAGGAGAAACTTCAATGATAGTTTCTTTACATTCAACCTACTACCAGCCTGTTACACTTGAAGTGACATTCTGACAAAAACAAAGGACAAACTTCAGTCTGTTAAATACTGTGTCTGTCTTCCATATGCACTTCCAGGTATACAGGTCATAATAGGTAGGCAATTGCTACTCTAAGAATACACTATCAAATTTGGGGTGTTGGTGGTAGTGGTCATATTCATTTTCTATGACAAACTAAGACTCTAAAATTCCACACTCAAATGAACCAAGAGCCTTCCTGGTTACAAGGAGCTTAACTATCATAGGGAAGGCACTTGAAAATGTCCATTTCTTATGCCCATGCATTGCATTTCTAAGTGCTGGACTCAGTTGTTCGGGTGGCTCTGTTTCCTCCAGTAATAAAGAGAATGCACGGGAAAAAAAAAAAAAAAAAAAAAAACATACTTTTTTACAAATGTATAGCCCTTAAGGCCATATTCTGACCCTGTAAAGCCAAATGACACAGTAGCTCCACGTGACTCCTTACATTATATAATCTTCCTCACTCACATTCTCCACAACCACTTTGATCCTATTTAGGGTCCTCTTTAAAAAAAAAAATCTGAACACATCAAAGCCATCTAAAAACAAACTGGTAGCCCAAGATGGTCTGTGGGAGGACATCAATTCTGACTTAGGTCCTGCTAAACTCAGAGAACAGTTCCTATCCCTTCCTGTTTCCCTGGGAGCCACATTCCTTGCACAGTACCCAGTACCTTTCCAAGACTGTACTATATAAAAATTATTTCCAAGTGTCACTGAGGACTATTTTCTCTGAACACACTAAACTGAAGGTAGCAATAGAACAAGACAAGCACGCCTGCAAAAGGCTCTGACGTGGGCAACATCCCCCTGTGTATTACCCAGGGGATCAAAATAGAGTTCTAGTGAAGTGTTGGGGAGCATCAAGGAAGTGTGGAGGGGGTGGATCAACACCATTTTGGCTCATTTATCCCCAGGTGTTAGGGGAAGGAAGTGTGCCTGTGAAAGTCATCTGGTAAAAGCAACCACAACCTCAGAAATTTTCAGGGAAGGCAAAAAGTACGCACGGGATCGCGACGGACCCTGCCACCAGCGAGTTTCAAACACACTTCAAGCATTTTTTTTTCCTCCTGGACCCTGCCATGCACCCCCATTCCTTTGCTCCCCCATGCTCCAACTCCCAACTCGTTATTCCAGTCCCTTCTGGGTCTCTCTCTCATGCAGCGATGGCAGCAAGCGCACCCACCCCCGGGCCCCAAGCGTGGAAGGGGCACCCGATCATAGCCAGGGAAGGACAGCGCCAGCGGGGCGCCCGCTCGCAAGCCCATCTCATCCTACCGCCTGTGGAGCTCGCCTCCTCCAGCTGAGCCGAGATGCTTTCCACCCTTCTTACGTTCATCTTGGGAGACGCTGAGTGAGAGAGCGACACTCTTAGAGACCACTGGCCCAGGGGCGTCTGGCGATGGGTTTGGCACCAGTGCGCACAGCCTCTCTGTCCTGGGCAACCAAGGCGCTTAGAGCTTGGAGGCGGCGGCAGCGGGCAGGGCGCGCGGAGTCCCTGCAGGTGCCGGCGGAGGCCGGCGGGGGGCGCCGGGGACGCTGTGCCTCGCTGGGTGGCAGTGATGCGCGGGTGGTGGGGGCCGGGACACCCGCCGCTGAGAAGCCTGTACGCTGTACCGCCAGACAGAGCGAGGCGCCCCCCGCCCCTGGCACGCTTGGCACCGCCTCTGCCACCTGCTGCCAAGTCACCGAAGGAGAAAGTGAGGGAAGCTACAGCGCCTCAGGTGACAGAGCAGATGCACCCAAAACGAGACCCGAAGTGGCTTAAGCTTAAGCAGGGCTGATTTCGAGATTTTCTTGGGACCCCTTTTTACATCGGGTAAGAGCCAGGCTCTGGCCTGGCTCTAGACAAGACGAAGCTCTGGCAGATAAACATTCTGAGGGGTCCTTAGGGGTTCAGACGCTGGCCTGTGGAGTAAGAAACTGGCTTCGAAGGACACCAGAAGGAAAGTGCAAGGAGATGCCCTTCTCAGGAACCAGGCAGAGTGCCAGCAACTCCTAGACAGGATACTTCCCAAGCACAACTCAGTCATGAGACTTGGAGAGAGATTGAAGAAAGTGACTTCTAGACACTGACTAGACAGAGCCAAGGTGAACCACAGCCCTTTGCTCGGACCAGCTGAGCTGTCTAGGAGACATTTCCCACAAGCTCCTTTTTCAAAGGGAAGTTTCACTGGAGTTGGCTCTGTTGGAAGGCATGGCTGCGAATCCATGAGAATCCATCACCCAGAGCGGCTTGTCTTTCTAAGCTAACCAAGGCCAGCAATGGCTGGAAGGCAGAGACAACCCAATAAACCACTTGTGGCCATGGTTACTGTTGCAGAGACAGCAGAGCATTAAAAACATATACTTCTCTGCACCAGGAGTGAAGTCTACCTTGCCTCTTCTGAAAATAAAGGTCGAGCTGACCGATTCTGTGGGCCAGCAAAGCAAATTAGCATTTGTTCACACTCTTCAGCTGCAAGGTCAATTGGCCGGGACACACTTGAAGTAGTTTCTAAGTGTTTTGAAAGCCATTCTTTCTTCCTGCACCCACCTGGTTACAAACACTATGAAGCCTTGCTACTTTTTCCAGTTAGGATTTAATTGTCACTTGTCCTCCCTTTCACCCCTAGTCCTATAAGTGTCTTGCTTGAAACCCCTGAGGTGCTGCATTCCACAATCATGCTTGAGAAGACAATTCGGACTCATCCATTGCCTCCATTCAAATCCTTCTTCCAATAATTTAAAGTCATGAGACTTTATCCAAACTAGTTACATGAGCTGTCAGCTGGAATTTACTTTATAGGTCTGTTGTGATTTAAGCAAACCAGTGGAAGTAAGGACAAAAGTAGCTTCAGGACAGAGGAATTAAAGCAGTTGTGAGGGCAGCATGTTTGGGAACACTGAGGAGACTGCTGTGGCTAGAACGGAGTGGACAGAAGAGTAATGGGATAGAAGAGCCAGAGAATTAGATCAGTATAAACATCTATTGGGTCAATCATATAAAATTGTATGCACCTTACTTTCTCATAAGAAGCCTCCTCTCTGTCCTTGCTAGTCAAGACTCCTATTTCATTCTGGTCATGTGGCATCCTAGGACTTCAGTGATCTCAAAGGAAGCCTCCAACCAGCAATTCTTGCCAGAAACAACCACAACTTTAACTCTGCAGATCACTAAATTCTCTCCAGCTGTAAACTCCAGTATTTTTTCACTGACTTCTAAAACTACCTTCAGGTGTAGGTTTGGGCCCAGCTGGCTGAGCTGGAATCTAACTATGTGTGCAAAGTGAACAACTTAACCTTTCTCAACTCAAAAAATGAAACAGAATACACGGTGTGCTTTGGATGGTTCTGGCACATAGTAAGAGTTCAGTGAGAGACTCTATAAAGAGAGTTCTCATCATCACCATTATCATTACCATAACAACATTGTATCCTGATGAAATCAAGAGGATTTTTTTAAAAAAGCACCACCTTGTTCTAAAACAGATTTGCCCTCCTTATTTATATCATGAGAAATTTGCATCTCCTTTGCCATCTATAAAATTCAAAGAATAGTGTGTGTGTGTGTGTGTGTGTGTGTGTGTGTGTGTGTGTGTGTGTGTGTGTGTGTGCCAATCCACTTCTCAAGACCTGTTAGTGAGGGTTGGTCCCCTTGGGTCCCTCTATGTTGTATCTCTAGACTAGCTATAAATAAGGCAGTAAAATCATATAAAGTAGACACTATACTGAAGAAGTTGCAATATATTAAGCCTCCAAAAATTTGTGTGCGATCTTGGTTACTATAATGTTCACATCTGATGTCTTTAGTTTCTGACAAAATGACACAGAAAATTGCTCTTCTGCTGCCACTGATTTTAAATTTGTTTCATTTTTGTGTATGATGGTTTTGCATGCATGTATGTCTGTATATCTCAGGTATGCCTGGTGCCCATGGAGTTCAGAAGAGAGTATCAGATCCTCTGGAAATTGACATGGAATTATAGGAGTTTGTGTTCTGCCCTGTGAGTACTGGTATTGAAGTCTGCATCCTCTCCAAGAGTAGCCAGTGTTCTAACCACTGAGCAATCTCTCCAGTTCTGTTTGCTTCTATCTGTACTGGCATGTTTTAATATTTAGCACTGGAGGTCTAGAGTTAACTGTCTTGCTCATTCCATCCTCTGTTGACTCTTCAGCTGTTCCTAGTACAGGAAATATCCATCCTCTGAAGCTCTAGCCATCATGGCCAGTCTTTCCGACTCAGTATAAGCACAAAGATTCCTGTTTTATACTACTAACTTCAGATTACTCTTCATGCTGCATGTATCTAGTCCATAGTCCCTTCCGGAAATCATATAAAAAGCAGATGCAAAAACCCTAAGTAAACTATGTGCCAGCTGATGACCTCAGATTTGTATAAACATTGCTTCATTTAATCTTTACAAAACTCTATTGGGCCATACATATTTTTTCCAGAAAGTCACCAACCATTTCTCAGCTTCAATTCTGTATCTGTTAACAAGAGGAACATGGGGATAATAAAATGAGATTTATTTATAAACCAAGGAATATTGCCAGAGTGTCCAGGATTATTTTATTATGCTCAGGGCTATTATTGTCTATGACTTACTGGTATTTCTGGATGGCCACTACAGTTCTCCTTTGCTCACCAGGACTTATACAATAATAGTAAAACTTGGAGCATTTAATGTTGATTGAATGCTTACTATGCACCCTGTTCTCTATTAAAAACTCTATATCTCTCTATCACTTCACACTAGGAAGGAATGTATTATACACTTATTTTATGTTGATTTAAAAACAAGATTGAAACTCATAGACATTAAGTGGCCCCAGATCAGTCAGTTCTGAAGAAATGCAGTTGAGATTTGAGGCTGCATTAATCTCTTGACAAACCTGAGGCTGTCAATCACTTACAGATGGTCCTCAGACTGTAATATCTGTAAGAATCACGCAGATACTTGATGTTAAAAACTCCTCTCCTCCAGCCTGGTTTATGGAGTCACTGAGTTGGGAAAGAAGTCTAAGACTGTCCCTTACATTAATACATTTTATTTTTGAGGGCAGTTTTAAATGCTTAGGAAAATAAACAGAAACTTAGTTCCTTTCTCAGAATTTTCCTTACTATGTTTTTCCAATAATATCTTGAGGTTTCTCTTTTACAATTCATAACTGATAGGCCAAGAACACAGTGCATTTTACTAAAGTCCATAGTTTATTTAGAATTGGGAACTTATAGGAAAAGAGAGAGTTCTCAGAGATAAAGCCAGGTGAGGATAATGTACCTTTCCACAGATAGAACTCTACTTTACAGCTTGATCTGGGGATAGCAGCCTATAGAGCTGGGGGATAATAAACTACTGCTGTTTTAACTACACAGCCTGAGATTTTGTTGTTGTTGTTATGACAGCCAAGTGTACTACACTTCAACAAATCACAAAAGTGCAGCCTGGGATACTGTGCTTTCATCCTCATTTAGGATCCTGTCAGGAACTCATAGTTGGGATCTGACTTAGACTTCTTGAATCAGTATCCATACCATTTACCAACACCCTCAGGCCCTTCCAGATACACAGAAGACACTGGAGAGGGAGCCATCCAACACAGCCCATGCTATGTGACCCTAGGTTTCCTCTGGAGCTCAATGGGTGGGAAGGAGTAGGTATAATAACCCTAATCAGTTCACTGGACTTGACCTTGGCAAACCAAACCTGTTTTCCTCTTGTGTAAGCCCCTATTCAAATGAATGAAACTGTTTATTGCCTATTAGTGTTTCAGTAACAAGTATTCCCAAATCATGACCACATGACTACACATGTCAAATTCTTATATTTCTATGATTTCTCAACATCCAAATAATCAGGTAATCTATGTTGAGATTCTTACATTAAGGAAATATCAATGTGCTACAGGGACAAAGATGAAGAAAGCACTAAAGGACCACATGGCAAATTCTGACCCTTCTGTGCGATTAATATGTATACAACCTGATTGCTCCTTATGATTCTGAAACAGAGACAGATCAGATGTTATTTGCCCCACTCTACAGATGAAGAAACTGATCCCCCCACAGAGATGAAGCAACTTTCTTTGATTTTCATAAGGCACATGAAATGCAACCAGGTCACAAAATTTCATCACCTGACATCTCTCAGCACTCAGTTCTGTAAATCTTGCCAACTTTATATAAGCTGGCTAGCTGCCAAATGAACTGTAATTCTCTAAGCACTGAAATTCAGATCTGGCTTGCAACTCTGTCTTTCAGGGTAAGTCCATATTAAAAAATGAAAAGTTATTATCTCACTGAACTGCATTTCTCCAGCCTTGTGGACTTGAGCAAATACACTGGCTACAGTCTGTGTGACAGCAGGGTTGACTAGGGGATTTGCTTTTGAACAGGGATTTACTTTAGCCATAGAACTCATCAGAAGCTTAAATGCCATTAACGAATTTAACGTAGAGAAAATTTTTGTCTAAATGTATCTCTAGAAATATGTTCTAATTTGGGAGGTACATTCATTAAATTATTAATTGCTTTATACTTTTGTCTTGGTAGTTTTGTTAACTGTTCACTGAACTGAATGAAGGCTAAATGCAATAAAAGTGGGGAGTATTTGCTAGCTTATTAACAGTTTTAATGAAGCTATACAAAAATGATTTCAGTAAAACTAAATGGTCGGTTTCTATATTAACCTTTTGAATCAAATTTGGATATATCTGATAACTATTTTAAACCACTTGCTTTCTGTACTAGACACTGTGCTGGTTGGTTTATGCCAGGGTGATATAACCTAGACATATCTGGGAAGATGAAGTCTTATTTGCAAAAAAAAAAAAAAATGTCTCCATCAGTTTGCCCTGTAGACAAGCCTGTGTGGCATATTCTTGATTATTGATATGGAAAGCCCAACTCACTGTGGGTGGTGCAACCCCTGGGCATATAGTCCTGGAATATATTTAAAATATCAAACTAAGCAAGCCTGGAGAGAAAGCCAATAAACAGCATTTCTCTAGCCCTTCTGCTTAGTTCCTGCCTCCAGGTTCCTGCTCTAACCTCCATTACTAGTGGATTGTGGTTTGAAAGTGTAAGCCAAATAAACTCTTTCTTCTTCAAATTCCTTTGGCCATGATGTTTTACCACAGCAACAGAAACCGAGAGAGAGAGAGAGACAGAGAGAGAGAGAAGGAGAGAGAGAGAGAGAGAGAGAGAAAGAGAGAGAGAGAAATACACATGTATTTATGTATGTGGTCAAAAAAAAGTATGGTAAAATGCTGAAAATTTGTGTGCTTGGTGACTTACAAAAGACCTGAACAAGATAAAGTCATCAAAAGTTAAAGCATAGATGGGGAAGATGCTTTACAGGCCCCACCCTTAACGAGGTTAATGAAGTTAATAGGAGAATTATTCCTTTTAAAAGTGTAGCCATTCGTAGGTCTCCAGTGCTCCAGTGGATAGCCCCACATCTATGTATGTTTGGGCAGTACCAATTGGACTCAGTGAGCTATAAGAAAGAAGAAAAAGAGTTAACTTGGAAGGGGCACATATTCGGGAGGTAATGGGATGAGCTGGAGGAGAGAAATGTGGTTGGATGTGATCATATTCTATTGTGTGAAATTATCAAGAATAAATTCAAATTGTAATTTAAGTCTAAGACTTTTCAATAGATGAGTACTTTGAGAAAATATGTTCAATTTACTTTGCCTTGGAGAGAATTAGTAAAGTTACAGTTCTTTATATAAATTAAGATTGTTGAAGGGAAACCAAAAGCCCAATGCCTAAGTCTAACAACTTAGGGCTTATTCAATACTAAACAAGGGTTGAATAGTGAAACTGTTGCACATACATATGTCAAAATGGATGAAGAACTTGATGCTGAAGTACAGGTGTTACAGGTTAACAACATGCTAATAAGTGAATGAAAGGAAGAGAAAAGGATACAGACCTTAAAGGCTCAGTGCTATGATCTTTTCAAAGGTTCAGATCCTCAGGTGTGTGAGATAGTTCTGTTTGCCAACTTGACACTATCTTGACTCACTTAAGAAGAAAGCCTCAGCGTAGGATGCCTTCTTGGGGTGCTCGCTGAAAGTCTGATGATGTGCACCTGAGGAGGAAGCGGAAATACGAGAAGCCCCAAGAGCTGAGTGGACGCAAGCAAGCCTCGACGCTTCAAATGTTCATCCCAGTTCCTCCTCTCACCTCTCGCACGCACCCTCTAGGTAGGCAGCAGTCTCAGCCCTTGGTGGAGATCCAGTCTCACTGACTTCCAGCAGCAGCTAAAACCTGGCAAAGAGGATATGCTTTTCAGGGAAAAGGCGGTATCCCTGGAAGAACCCTGAGGATCGTTTGACAAGGGCCAACAACCCCTTCAACCAGGAACCAGAAGATGATCTGCCTGAGGCACCTCCTAAGACCCTGAAGAGTGACCAGTCACGTTCCAGCCTACCCACTGCTGGGCGCAGCACTGAAGGTGCTGAAGGCCCAGAAGAGAAAAAAAAGGTGAAGTTGCACCGCCGGAAACAGCAGCTTCCCAACAAGGTGCTCAGAAAAGAGTTTAGCAAGGAGCTCAATCAAGAGATTCAAAAGACAGAGAGTACCTTAGCCCAGGAGAACCATCAGCCCATGGAGTCAGAGCCCAGGAGTGAGAACGAGGAGCCAAAGAGGCCCTTAAGCCACAGTGAGTGTCCCCACCGCTTCAGCAAGGGGCTCAACAGCACCCCTCGGGAGCTGCAGCACCCACTGGGACCTGACCTGTGCAGCCCACCTCCAGTTATATCCCGGCCCCCACATTCTTTGTCCCCACCTAAGCGCATCCAGATAGAGCGTCATGTGATCCGGCCACCACCCATCAGCCCCCCACCTGACTCACTGCCCCTTGATGATGGAGCAGTCCATGTTATGTGCAAGAAGGTGTGGATGGCAGTGTTTAGCTACCTCAGCCACCAAGACCTGTGTGTCTGCATGCGGGTCTGCAGAACCTGGAACCGCTGGTGCTGCGATAAGGAGCTGTGGACCCGCATTGATCTGAACCACTGCAAGCCCATCACGCCCCAGATGCTGAGCGGCATTATCCGGCGACAGCCTGTCTCCCTTGACCTCAGCTGGACCAATATCTCCAAGAAGCAGCTGAGTTGGCTCATCAACCGGTTGCCTGGGCTCCGAGATTTGGCGCTGTCGGGTTGCTCATGGATTGCTGTCTCAGCCCTCTGTACTTCCAGTTGTCCATTGCTCCGGACCCTGGATGTTCAGTGGGTAGAAGGACTAAAGGATACACAGATATGGGATCTCCTGTCCCCACCCACAGACAATAGGCCAGGTCAGACTGACAATCGAAACAAGCTCCGGAACATTGTAGACCTGCGCCTAACTGGCCTGGACATCACAGATGCCTCCCTGCCGCCCATTATCCGCCATATGCCGAAGCTCTCCAAGCTCCACCTCAGTTACTGTAACCATGTCACTGATCAGTCCATCAACATGCTCACTGCAGTGGGCACTACCACCCGAGACTCTCTGACAGAGATCACCCTATCATACTGCAATAAGGTTACTGACCAGTGTCTGTCCTTCTTCAAACGCTGTGGGAATATCTGTCATATTGACCTGAGGTACTGCAAGCAAGTCACCAAGGAAGCCTGTGAGCAGTTCATAGCTGAAATGTCTGTGAGAGTTCAATTTGTGCAAGTGGAAGAGAAACTCCTGAAAAAACTAAGTTAGTTCTAGGACAAGTATGTAAGTATGGCGGGTTGGGGGAACACAGCCAGGGAGGGGGAAAGACTACAAAAACAAGCGAGCTTCTATTTCCTTTTGGAATTTGGAACAAGAGTCCACAGGACACGGTTCTGTTTTGCAAGCCTTGCCAAGGGAGAAGCCATTCAACTACCCATTTGGGGATGAGTGAGCCAGATGTTTTCCTCTGCTCTTTCTGCATCATAACTGCCCTGTTTTCTGGACCATTTCTAAGGTGGCCTTTAGAAGATACTGCAGTTGGAAAGGATGATCAGCTTTGGAGAAACCTTCTTAGAAGCCTGAGCTTAGTGTTTTTGTTGGTAGTTTTGAGACACCCTGTTCCTTGGAATGCCACGGCTTCTGGTGTCAACAGAGTGGACCGCACACACACCATCTGCAGCTGTCTTGACACACTTTATTTTGTTGGTTTTGTTACATCTTACATTATGCAGAAATATTTTTGTATAAATTGTTTTAAAATTATTTATGCAAAAAAGAAGAAAGTCTTAGTGAGAGGTGATCTAGTTAGTTTCACCTGTGGACATATCTACAGGAGACTGTATTAAGTTAATTGATGTGTGAGGAGGACTCCTCCCACTATGGGCATCATTCTCTCTGTGATCTTGATTGTGTATGTGATGTGATGAGTTGCTTCAAGACCCTGCTATCTTGAATTCTCCACAATGGTGGACTGTAACTGGGAATTGTAAGCCAATCAAACACTTTCTCTCTTAAAGTTGTTTATTTTGGGGTATGAAAGCAACAGGTGTTATCTTAAAATGTGAATCTATCCTGAGTAATGAGTGCTCATTATGTTGGTAAATAAAGTGGATACAAATAAATAACACCACACCATGTTTGAATATGCGCCTTTATATATAAGAAAAGTTTAACAGAACAGACACATAAATTATTTGACCTGTTTTTTTATTTACCCCACTTAAGAAGATGATTCCCTCCCCCAGCCATTAACACCTGAGAGAGGTGGGAGAGCAGGCCCTGCACCTCACCTGGGCAGCACAATAGAGCCAACCCTGTTAGCAGAGGTATGGGTGAGCCAGCCTGAAGTTGTGAGCATGGGAAAACTGTCCCCACTACTCTTCTGTCATGTGGTGGCATGGGCGGGGAAGATACACCTACCTCCTCTCCCCATGCCCATCAATGCCTGAGGCAGCTGGGAGAGCGGATCCTGAGGTCATAAGAGTAGAAGAGTTAGCCCCACCCCTCATCTGCTACAGCCCTAAAGATGTAGATGTCAGAGCTGGCCCTAAATGAGTAGATGTGGGAGATCTGACCTTGAGGACATGAAAGCAGAGCTGGCCCAGAGAACTGACTGTGGTGTTATCTTGTCTGCTAACAAAGAAAGCTTGCCTGAAGATCAGAGGGCAGAGCTAGCTAAGAGTTAGCCTTAGAGGCCTGGAGGTCTGTATAAACAGAAAATGATATGGCTAGGTGGAGAGAAGAATATAAGGTGGGATGAGACAGGAGCTTGGTCTATTTTCAGTAAGCATTTGGTGAGGTAAGGTGTGACTGTGGCTTGCTCCTTTGTTTCTCTGATCTTTCAGCATTTAGGCCTACTTCTGCCCCAAGCTTTTACTATTAAGACCAAATAGAACTCATGCTACATTTGGTGCCTGACTTTAAGGCATGAATTCACAAAACAACTGCTTGCTGGTGGCTTTTCAGCCACTGGCATAGGCTGGAGCTACACACTGGGCTCCCATCAGAGTCACTGCCCCACAGGCTAGGTTCTTATCTCTTTTCTCCCTGAGCCTCTAAGTGAGCTTGCAATTTTTTTGTTGCAGCCTCTCTACAACAAACTGAACAAGGCTGAAACTCAAGAGGCACATGGGCTCCAAATGCTGCAGTAGGATTTATCCACCCTAGACCAGCTAGCTTTGCTTTCAGGCAGCTCCCAACATACATGCCTCTTCTACAAAATCCTGTGTGCATTTTTCAGACTGCCAGCTTCCTGTCCCAGGTGAGTTTCAGGCTTCCACTAGATCCCTCTCTTCAGGCGCCACTCTCAGTGCATGGTTACATGCTAGCTGCTACAGCTGTCCTCAGCCTGGCTGTTCACCACCTGTGTTCTCCAATAAGACATGATAGAAGCCTTATGCTCCACTATCATCATCTGCAGATTTGGTGAGACAACTGGGAATTCTTAATGGGGGATTTTTTTTTTAAGAAAAGAGAGGTTTTTTCCCACATTAAAAAATGGGAAGCATTATTACAATGAAGAGAGTTGTATGCTGGATGGGTTGAAAAATGGAACAATTAAATGCTAGGATAACTAATTTAGATGGGATTAACCTTAATAAAATAGATCATAGAGATATTCAGACCCAGACAGAGGAATTTAATGGAAAACCAATTTCAGCATTGCATTGTAAGTTTAGAGAGAAACAGCCTAAAGTTTTCAAACAACCAACTTTAATTTACACTGTCACCTTACAGTGCCAAATGACAGATATCCCAAGGCTGTGCAAGAGTTAAATGGACTCCTGTGGAATGTTAAATTTAAGAGATTCAAGGAAGCTACAGTTTCACATGGCATGCATTCACCTTTTGTGAGTCAGATGCTAAACTTGTGGTAAACTTGTAATAGAATTATCCCTCAAGCCTAGAGAGACTTGGTTATTGCAGTTTTGGAGCCTAGTCCTCAATTACAATAGAGAACAAGGTGAAAGATGAGGCTAAGATCATTAAACAACAAAGTAGGCCTAAAGGTATGGAAATCTCTCAAGACCAACTTCTTGGAGAGGGAGATTATGCTGATGCACAAAGGCAATCTCTATATGATGACCATACCCTGGCTTCATTCCTTACAGTAGCTTTGAATGCTTGGAAAAGAATTAGAGAAGTAGAAGAGAAAACTGAGTCTTTTACTAAAGTTTTACAGGACCCAAAGGAAAACTTCATGTATGTCTTACAAAGATTGACTTCAGCAGTAAATAGAACGGAACAAAATTCAGCAGCTAGACAAATAATAATTGAATCTCTGGCTTTTGAAATGCTAATGCACAATGAAAAGTGGCAGTTATGCCAGTGAAAGCAAGATGAGCACCTTTGGAAGAATGGATCCAAGATACAATCAAGATTGAATCTCAAGACCATGATTGTATAGGAGAGGTGATTTCCAGAGGTTTGTGAAAAAATTTAAAATGTGAAGTGTTTCAATTGTGGTAAACAGGATCACCTAAAAATTGATTGTAAGCAGGGCATTCCTGGAAGCAATATTTTTTCTAAGCATAATTCAAACAGAACACCCCTATCTTCTGGATTATGCAGAAGGTGTGGCAAAGGCAGGCATTGAACTAATGGAAGTAGATCAAAAGGGACAGTCAAGGTAACCCTTTGCCATCAGAAAATGCCTTGAGGGGTCTCTCACAACCACCCCCCATGTCAAATTTGGTTCAGTCATTTACTATCACCATGGAAGAAACTCTTCCCCAAAGCAATTAAAGACCCCAATGCCTATCATAAAAAGCCATACTGCTCTGGATGATAGAAAAACTATAGAAGAGAGAACAAACAATTCAGGGGAAACTGTAAAGCAAATATTTTGCCAAACTTCTATAAAAGAACAAAGACCAAAATAAAAATGTGAATAAATGACATCATTGAAGATCTTATAGATACAGATGGGAATGCAACAATAATTGCGTCAGAATCTTGGCATCCAAATTGGCCTCTTCAGGAGGTAAGAGTTCAGCTTTTAGTTGTTGGAACATTATCTCAGGTAAAACAGAGTGTGAGATGGGTCAAATGTCTAGAGCTTAAGGGATAGATAGGAAAATTAAAGCTGTATATGGATAACATAGCAATGCATTTATGGGGATGTGATTTGTTACAACAATGGAACACTCAGATTAACATTCTTCCAGTCTCAGAAACAAACTATAAATTAACATATGTTTCTGAGGAAAATATTAGGAGGTTTTATAAAGAATAGTCACCAAACATTCAGGTTGAACAAGAACAGGGCAAAACAGCTGCTGATCTTTCAAAGGCATAAAAGCTCTGCCTTTAAAATAGTTGACAGACAAACTTGTATGGGTTAAGCAATGACCTTTAACAACAGAAAACCTGGAGGCCTTAGAACAGCTGGTACAGAAGCAGCTAAATATTCAGCATATTGAAGAATCAACCAGCCATTGGAATTGTTCTGTATTTGTTATTAAACCGAAATCTAGAAATTGGAGAATGGTAACAGATCCAAGAGCTGTTAGTAAGGTGATTCAGTCAAGGGGCTCTCTATGGTATGAATTCCTTTGTCTTCTTTATTAACTAAAGGATGGCCTCTTATAGTTACTGATTTAAAGATTGTTCCTTCACTATACATTTACAAGAAAAATTTGCCTTCACAGTGCCTACTTATAATAATTCTCAGCCTATTAAGAGATATTAATGGAAGGAAGGAATGTTAAATAGCTCCACCCTCTGCTAATATTTTGTATAACAGCCATTTGAAATATTACATAAGCAATTTCCTCAAAATATAATTTACCATCATATGAATTATATTTTACTAGCTGACTCAAATGTAGATAATTTAGAAAGAATGTTTGAAAAGGAAAAGAAAATTTTGCCTTGTTGGGGATTACAAATTGCTCCTGAAAAAATACAAAGAGGAAATGCTATTCATTGTTTCATAAAAAAATAGGTCTACAAAAATTAGATGACAAATTAGGAGAGATCAATTGCTGACTCCTAATGACTTTCAAAGATTGTAGTAGATATTTCCTATCTATGGTCCACTATTGGGTAAAAAATGACGAACTAAGTAATTTGTTAAAAACCTTAGATGGTGACAAGGACTTAAATAGTCCAAGGGAATTACCAGCTGAAGCTGAGAGAGAATGGGCTTTGATAGAAAAGAAATTACAGAATGAACATTTGGATCCAAAACTTGATTGAATTTTGGAAGTTTTACCCTCTAAGCATTCTCTTACAAGAATATTAATACAGAGAGAAGATATTATCTTAGAATGGATCTTTTTATGACATAAGCAGAGAAAAAAAAACTTATGTGGAAAAGTTTCTGAGTTGATTCTAAGAGGAAACTTGAGACTTTGTCAATTAGCAGGATTAGACCCAGCAGAAATTGTTGCACCTTTTACTAATGATGAAATTAACAAATTATGGGCAGAAAGTGAACCTTAGAAAAGAGCTTGCAGTAATTTTTTAGAAGAGATTAACAACAAATATCCCAAAAGCAAGAGAATTCAATTCATAGAGAGAACTAACCGGATCCTTCCTTGGATTGTATGGGGAACACCAATATTGGGAGCCCCTACCTTTTATATTAATGTAAATAAATCAGAATATTTAAGTAAAGTCATAAAGCTCTATGATTTTGTAAAAAAAAGTTAGAATTATGTGCTATTCTCATGGTATTAATGGTTTTTATGGAACCTCTCAACACAGTTATTGATTCACAATATGCAGAAATAGTTGTTTTGCATATTGAAACTGCTGAATTTATACCAAATGTACAGAATTAACTTGTTATTCATTGAATTATAAGAAATAATCCAAAATAGGATCCTCCCTTATATATATAACACATATCCAACCCCATACAGGTTTGCCAGCACAAGTTAATGAAGCAACTGGTCAACTATTGATAGGAAATGTGCTGTAAGCCTCAGAATTTCATAAAAAATGCAATTGCAAAAAGTCAATTGCAAAGGTTTGAAAAAAGATTCTTCCATCACTTGGCAACAAGCCAAGGAAATTATTTTTAAAATGTCCTGCTTGTTTTTTATACAACCAAACTCCACTATCAGCAGGAAGTAACCCAAAGGGTACTCAAAAGAATGAAATCTGGCAGATAGGTGTGTTCCATTTTGTAGAATTTGGAAAATTAAAATATGTATACCACACCATTGATACCTATTCAGGATTTCAATGGGCAACTGCTTTGAGTTCTGAAAAGGCTGATTCTATAATCACACACTTGTTAGAAGTTATGACCATCATTGGAATACCTACACAAATTAAGACTGACAATGTTCTAAATATGTCTCTAGTAGAATGAAAGGTTTTGCTTATTATAATATAAAGCATATTACAGGTACTCCACACAATTGTACAGTTATAGAAAGCAAGCAGTTATAGAAAGATCAAATCAAACTGAAAAGGAAATGTTAGATAAACAGAAAGGGGTAATAAAGACCACAGAAATAGATTGCATAATGGTTTATTAACTTTGAATTTTCGAAATGCTAATGAGAAAGGAACAACAGCTGCAGAGAAACATTGAATAATAGAAAAAAACTACATAATTAAGTCAGCCTGTATACTTTAAAGATATGCTGATCTCAGAACGGAAACCAAGACATTTGTTACACTGGGGAAGATTTGTTTGTTTGTTTGTTTGCTTTTGTTTGTTTTGTTTTGTGTCTGCTAGAGAAGAAAAGCTATGCATACCATCAAAATTGATAAAGGTTCGATTTCAGCAAGAGAGACCTCTTGATTAAAAGAGGTGATAGTTCACCAAACAGCCTGACCATCCAATCTAAATGAACTTTAAAACTAACAAATGTTTTTCATTTGGTCAGATATAACTTGCCATATTGCAACCTCCCCAAAATTAGGGTTTGGGAAGGGTTTTGGTTTTGTCTTTATGGAGAATAAAGGCATCCAGCTAAGGAATCTGAAGACCACTGGACAAATTATACATGTGAAGAAAAAGGAAAAATCATCCCGGAAAAAAAAAAAAAAAAGTCCCAAGAGAAAGAGTATTTTGGCCTGTTAGCATATAACATCTCCACCAGTAAAATCCAAAATCTCTGTCTCATGTCAGAAAAGCCACCTGACATGGGACAGAAAAAGAAACAAAAATTAAGGGACTATTGTATTGCTAATAATCTTGTAATCCCTTTGGTTTTATTTTGACTCTTTAAAGCTTTTCTTAGTAAAAATATTATCTCAAAATTATGAGATTTATATATATGCATATATATACATATATATATATATATATATATGTATGTTAAACTTCTTGTTATGATATTAATGGTTATAGAGAGTTCTAACTTATTCTAGAAAAGGTTTCCTTTAGCTTCCTGTATATGATTTCAGGTTTCAGTCTCTGGATGTTAAAGTATGGTCCTTTAACCTCTTTGAGGTCTCCTGTATATGACATTTAAAATGTTTAAGTTTTCTTTAGTGAACCAAGACCATAGCTAACGGTGACCTTTGAAGTCTTCAAAAGCAGGATGGGACACCAGGACTATGATAATGCCACTAAATGGACAAACATCACCTAAAGATTGGCTTTGGACTACAAACTGCTGAGGACAATTTTGACATGGCTGGTTGAGATGATCCAGCCTCACAAGTCTACTCTAGCCAGGACTTGAGACAAGCCCTGCACTTTCCTATTACAGAGTGACTGGATAAAAAATCGTACAGCTACCTCTTCTAGAACTTGACAACTAAAATAATTTTTTTAGAATCCCCTAAAAATTCTGTCACCCCAGATAGCATGAAGTAAATTTATGAACATAATATCCTTCAGCCTATACATAGAGGGGAGGGCCTTGGTCCTGCCTCAAAGACATGGGCCAGACTTCATTGACTCCCAAGCTGAAGCCTTACCCTCTCTGAAGAATAGATAGAGTAGAGTCAGGGGAAGGTAGGGAGTGCAGGAGGAGAGGAGGGAATGAGAATTGGGATTGGAATGTAAAATGAGAAAATATCATTTTAAAATGTTTTTAAAAACTGAAGAAAAAGGACAGAAAACCCAGATTCCCAAGAGATAAGGTAGATGGTTTTTGTTTGTTCAACGTGCTATGAATATTTGTCATTATTTAGTGGGGTTGGTTACAAGTTGTTATTGGTAATGGTCATGGAAAAAGTTGAACAAAGTACATTAGATTCAGAGTTCTTAATTTGAAAAGAAAAAAAGGGGATATAGATATGATTATATAGAAAGGTAGATTATTGAATCTGTTCTGAAAGTTAAAAGGGGGGAAAATAGAAATAGGGTAAAGATAGATTATTGAATCTACTTTTAAACAAAAACCCAACTACTCGTTTTAAATATTTTACATTGATATATATTTTTGTACATATGTTTCTATTCTTGTTCAAGGTATTATACCTCCAGAACTCTTTTAGCAATGTAATAAAAAGTGTAATACAAATTCCTAGTCCTTGAAATAATCATTACCAACTAATTTAGGATATAAAGAAATGCAGGTTAGTAATTAGTCACTTATTATTATTGAACCTGTAGTCATATTATGTATGTTTTCAAGGTCAAACAGATATATTTTAGATAGACAGGTTGTCTTCAAACACTTCAAAGGTGTACAGAATATGGCATTTAAGATGTCTTAATAACATAGGTTTTTTTATGACAATAAAAAAAACATGTCTGCTCCTGGCAGCACCAATCTATTTCAGAGAAAATGATGAGTACTAAATAAACTACTCATGGAGTTTACTTTTTTTGCAGCAAAACTAAGCCACTAGGCAAGAAAGTGCTCTTGCCTCAACTGCTGACAATACGCTGTCCAAAGTGGACAAGCAGCAAACAAAAGAAAAGACTGCTGAACTTTGCCAAGACAAGGTAAGACAGCAATTCAGAATATCCTGCTTCACAGAAAAAGTCTGTCAGATACAATAAGCAATAGGCCAAATATGGATGCCCCAGTGTTGCAGAGAAAACTTTCGTGACTATCAAGCCAGCTGATTTTGTCATTTCTCACACTTTTTGGAATTTGCTTGCTTGCACTTCCTGCTTACTCAGGTACTATTTCCTTCTCATGTCTCTGATGGAGTTGAAGATTTTTAGTTATAGTTTTAGTTATCCTTGTTATCAGATTCAGAAAAGAAATTAACTAAATAGGTGTAAGGTATATAAGGTTCAGAGACATTAAAAGATAGTTTTGATAATGCAAAGTAGAAAGCTAATTCTGTACAAACCTCTGGATAGACCTGAAGTATTTTCTCTGAACTTGTCAATTGCCAATGAACTAGATATTATTGATATATTTATTGTCTGTTTATGTTATATATAGTTATTGTACTCATTGCATATAGTTTTTCTTATATTGGTTATAGCCTTCTTTTTATTTGAAACAAAAAATGGGGAATGTGGTGATACCATGTTTGTACTCTAACAAATAAAGCTTTCTTAAAGATCAGAGGGCAAATCCAGGCACTAGTAAACCATGGAGGTCAGGAGGAAGTTGGCGAAGTGTGATATGGCTTTGGCTTGCTCCTTTGTCTCTCTGGTCTTTCAGCCTTTACTCCTGTATCTGACCCCAGGGTTTTATTATTAAGAACAAGTAGAACTTGTGTGACACCTGGCCCTACCCATTATCCATGGCTGCAAAGGGTGAACTCCTCAAGGCTGTCTAGGAGAGATCACCCTTGTGGTGAGGACAAGGCAGAGCTGGCAGGCTTACCAACTCTGCAACTACTCAGGCCTGGAACCAGGATGACTGGTTGGCCCACCCCAATTTCCACCCCATCTGTGATCTTCTGCAACATGTGAAGGGACTGGTCCTGCAGACCCAAAACTGCAGGATTTCTACAACACAAGGCAACAGTAGGATAACCAAGAGGAGTCCCAATGAGGCCCCAACATCGATAGTGTAGAAGAAACCAGAGGCCTTGAACCAGACAAATTACTCTTTGCAATGAACAATCGCAAGGAGAGATACATGGATAAAATGGTTTACTGTATGACTCACTATGTTACACTTCCGCTTCCATAACAAGATTTTTCCCTTTTTTCTTTCTTTATTCTCTTAAATTTTATCTGTGGGGGCACTGCAAGGGCAGTGGGCAAATATGCAGGGATGGGAAATGAATGAGATCAAGAGGCATGATAGGAAAGATACAAAGAATAAATACAAAATAAATTTAAATTAATTAATTAAAGAAAGAAGAGAAGTGCCTGGATGAATAAAAGAATAGGAGTGACTAATTAGCCACACTTGTGGGGATTTGAATGAGGATGGCCTCCATAGCCCTATCTATGTGAATGCTTGTTCACCAGCTGGTGGAGTTGTTTGGGTAAGATTATGAAGTATGGCCTTGTTGGAGGAGATGTGTCATCGGGGTGAGCTTTAAGCTTTTCAAAAAACTCACATTATTCACAATTAGCTCTCTCTCTGCCTCACACATTTGGATAAGATGTAAGCTCTCAGCTACTACTAAAGTGTCATGCCTGCTGGCCTCCTGTCATACTCCCCTCTGTGAATATCATAGACTCACCCTGAGAAACTGTGACCCCCCAGTAGTTGCCTTGGTCATGGTGTTTTGTCACAGAAATAAAAAAGTAATTGAGACAATATTTTACTGATAAAGTGTTCTGAGAAGGTATAATTTGAGTAAAGTAAAATAAAATAGAGAAATCACTCATATGCACAGATGAAGCACAAATGTAGAAGCATGTTTCCTAATTTCTGGTTCTTCATTTCGTGATTTATAAGTAAGACCTATGTTTATCAATGCAATCTCGGGAATCCTTTACCATTCATTCAAGACACACCAAGCCAAGTACTAAGTAGAAAATATAGTAGAGGAAAAGCATTTCTATAGAGATACATCTACAATGGGAAGTAAATTTAAAATCAATGAGTGGATGCTTACATAACAGGCATCATTGTAGAGCACACAAGACAGTCAAAGATGGCACCGAGGGAAGTCTGACGGGTGAGTCCTGAGATGCTTCCAAAAATAAAAAGATGATTGGTTGCCTAGATCGAACCAGATGAGGTCACTACATGAACAGCCTATGATTGGCTGACATTTAAAACCATTGGCTGGCTGTTCCCTCCCTCCCCCGTGGTTTTTTGCTTTAAAAAAGGCTAGCTGCGTGGAACAATAAATGAGTTGCTGCTTGACTAGACTCCCTGCTGTGTCTGATTGTCTCCAGGATCCTGGGAGACTGGGCAACAGGCAAGCAAGCAGTGAACTTACCCTTCCTTAGACTCAGCTCAGCCTTCAGTGGTTGGGCTAAGACCCTGCACATCATGATACAGCTTCTATGTGTAATTCCATCTTGTAGCTCCATAACAGTGTCTATCACTTAGCATTAACATAAAAGAAAACTCCCTAAATTTAGTAGCTTAATACAACAATAATTTGTTTAGCTTACATTTCTGTGGTCTACCAATTTAGATTGTGCTCAGCTGGGCTCACTTATGCATCTATAGTCAGTTGGCAATGATGTGGTCATCTCGCGCTGTGCAGGTGGTTGAAGACAACCAAACTCTCTCCCTTGTTATCCATCAATCTTGTCTTGTATTTCTTCATCTTATGGTAGTTCCAGAGTTCTTATGAAGACAAAAACAAAGTAGATGCTTACTACAGTAACTTTCAACCTCTTCTTGGAATACATTTATTATATGCTCTTGGCCAAAGGAACTCACAAAGCCATTTCAATCTTGGAAATGAAGGTGAGGGTGGTGGACCTTAAATGGGACAAAAATGAAAATCGTGTTGCAAGAGGATTTCCCATGGTCTAATATTTGTCCCCTTCTTCAACCAACTCTAATAAAAGTGGGGTGCGGGGCCATTACTATTTGTTTGAATCATAAGAGTAGAGCCCATATGAATAGGATTAGTGTCCTTGTAAAAGAGATGCAAAGGCACTAGCTCTTCTCTTCTATCACGTAGATCATCCACGAACTAAGAAATGAGTCCTCCTTACACAATAAGTATACTGCCACCTTGATCTTATAATAATTAACTTATCAAATACATTTCTGTTGTGTAGAAGCCACAAATATTGGGAGAGTGTAGTGGCTCAATGGGCAGAAGTGCTGGTCATGCAAGTGTGAACATCTGAGTTCAAATCTTCAGAAACCGCAGAGAATTTGGGTGCACAGTGTGAGCACCTATAATCCAAATGTCCCTACTTAGAGATGGAAGATTGATACAAGAGAATGCCTAGAAACTTGTGGACAAACTAGTATGGAGTATGAAACTGAAAAACAAGGAAAACACTCTGTCAAACAAGGTGGAAAGTGAAGATCAAGATTGGAAGTTTCCTCTAATCTCCATATATACATGATGGCACATACACACACATATCACAAAATGAATGTGCACAGAGAGAGAAACAGAGACAGAGACATTCACAGAAACAGAATTTATAGCATTCTATTATAGCAGGCCAAGTTAACTAGAACATAGTAGCTATAGAGAACAGAAGAATTTGTGATGTTTTACTACTACTATAGAAGTACTCTTAATATCTTGGTGAAGTACAGAGTAGTTAATATATTTTCGCACTTCTATCAAGCTCAGTGAAAAGCCTGTGAAGGACAGAGGCACGATTCAAACCACTCAGTCAGTTCTATAACCAACAAGCTTATCTGCTATACAGCACTACAGATGTGACAAAGGGCTCATTTGTGGTCTGTAAGAATACTTAGCAATGTTTCCAACTCAACTGTCGGCATCAGTGAAGCTTCCACGGGTGAACTAATGTCACTTCTAAATCCTAATCGACAAAGAGGAATGAATCACATAGACAAGTGGCCAAGACAGGAACATTGCTTATCAAAGTGACCATATAAATACAAGAGACTCATAAAGATTATGTTACAAATTCTTAGAATGAAAGAGCATCAAATTGTTCCCTGGGATGGAGCACTGACATTCAAGTTCACAGGGAGAAGTACAATTTGGGTAAGCTAAAAAAATCTTAAAACTAAGCTGTGATTTTAGGCTTTGATCAAAGATCTTAGCATCTTATTGGAAGAATTTGGGACAGCAAATAGTAACTTGGGATACTGGATTATATTCATAATTCTGAAAACCATGAAAAGAAATAGATTAGAGCAACATCATTAAAAGAAGGTTAGTTGCAAGGGTCTTGCAGTGACAAACCAATAGCAATGATTTGAGCTAAGATAGTGAAAAGGCACACTGGAGAGACATTTGTAAGACAGGATGCAATGACTAGTACATAAGATGATGAAGGAATCCTGAAGATACTCAGTTTCTAGCTTGGATGCTGCTTGGATTATGGTGTCATCATCTGGATCCAAGAGTTCAAAGGACAAAGAAATGTTCAAGATGGAAATGTGTCATCTCATTTGGGTGTGTAAATTTTATATCCAACAGTGAGGTGGAAATGAGTCTGACATCCCAGAAGGATTCTGGCTTGGAGAAATGGATAAGAAATTCATTAATGTATAGAAAAGATTGTTTGGAAACACTGAGTGGTTAATATATTTAGAATAGAACTAATAATATGTTAAGTATTCATTTGTTTCATGCTGGGAAGAATTAAAGAACACTTCATTTAACTAGATTAATGTTCATGAAAATTCTAAGAAGCAAAGATGTTATTATGTCCACTTTATATATACGCAACCAAATTGTGAAGGACACTTTGGAACATTTGGCTAGATTGAGATCTTTGAGTCAACTGAGGTAATTTATGACGTTTCCGTCTGCTTTTCTCATAGGAATGGATATATAGGGCTTTATTCTGCAAAAAAATGTAGGAAAAAATTAAAGGAAGTCTGAAAACTTAGTGACACTGAGTTGGTTTTGTCAAAGATCAAGCTTGTGACCTCAGATGCCCACTGAAGAGCAAGACATATTCCACTTGTCAAATTAAAGGGACCACAACCTTGCAGTGTTCAAATAAAAATGAAAAGCACCAATTACAGAAATCCCACAAGAGGTGCTCAAAAACGGTACTTATTATTATCTGAAAATTCTAATCATCTACAGTTTAAGCTTGCAAAATAAAGGGAGGTAAGTTTTCAAACAGCAATCTTAAACACGTGAACAAAGCGTCTCTTATTAATCTGGGAAGATCATTAATGATCTCCTGGCTCTTAAATACAAGCAGGCATTTTGATGGTAGAAGGTCTATAATGAAAAAGAAATAATTCATTGCATGAAAGGTTTTGATTCAAAATGTCTCCCACCAACTCATATGTTTAAACACTTTAGGAAGTGAATCCTAATTAAAGGAAAAGAGTCACTGGGCAGGGAGTGACCTTGAAATACATAGCTTCGTCCAGTTTTTGCTTCACCCTTGCTTCTTATTCCAGTGAAATGTGAAGGTCAATTACAAACTTGTGCTCCTGCCATGATGAACTGTAGGCTCACATGCCTTTTCCATGATGGATCATATAGTCCATTAAACTATGATTCTGCTTCTCTCAAGTTGTTCTTTTCAGGAATTTGGCTACAGCAACAGAAAAAGTAATGCAAGCAACATTAAATGTCCATTGTTGACTAACAAGGCTCTTTATACTACACCAACATTGCAGTGTGGTGCTTGGAAAGAAATAACAAGTGCCATCTACTCTTGAGAGATATGACTGACAACTGGCATTTGCTGAACACTTCGACAGACATTCTTAAATACACATGATTTATGCACATTTTACACATATGTAAGTAATATCTTACTCATCCAACTAGTCTCATCTGACAGGTGAGAATTGGGAATGTCCAGATAAGTGGCTAACTAAACATAAACAGGATAAGAAAAATCCAAAGCTACACCAAAGCAAGAGAGTAGATAAGACCAACACTAAATCTTCCCAGGAAGTAAAGCTGAGCCCCCAGGGAGAATAGTGTGGCCTCAGGTTAGAGGAATCACCTTTGCTAATTAGATTTGCATAACAATAGGCTAGTCTTTGACTTATTTTCTAACCTGCAAGAGGACCATACCAAGTCTTCTTTGCTACAGTGTAAGAAGTATGATAGCGTTTGAGAAAACCCACAGTAATTTGTATATTCCTATGCATGAGATCTTAAAACAATGCAACATGATGCTTTTGTCCAATGTGTTAAAATGGTTATCACCAAAACAATGCTGATACTGAGACAAGCATGCAGCTCAGTAAAAAGAGAGCATTACTTTGTAATTAATAAAAAATCCAACTGAAGGCATATCAGCATGAATCAACAAGCAAGCATGTTAAAAATAAAACATAATCATTATAATCTGCCCTCTGTGTCCATGAATGCATAGCCATAAATTCAACTGATAACCAATTCAAAGTGATAAAAACAATTTCATCTTGACTGATGAACAATTTCCATAGTTTAATGTTTCCATTTTAATTACCAATGTTCAGAAAATGTAATGTATTCGGGAAGATAAGCACAGGTTCTATGCCAAAGCTAGCCGACTTTACACCAGAACCCTCAGCATCTCTGAATTTAGGTATCTCCAGTGGGTCTTGAACCCAAGCCCTAAGGTGTAAGAAGATTGTATTGTTGTTAGTAACCAGATCCAGTGTAATGGTTTAGAATGTTAGAACTGGATGTAAACTATGTTTGAGATTAACTCATTTGCTGGTAATAATATTGTACAAAATTATATCAAAGACAAAACCATGATGCCAGAATTCTGACAACTAAGGAATTAATGGAGCCAAGTTCCTGTCTGGCCAGGCTGAAGTACGACACTCTGGTTGGTTCCATTTCCTCCTCTTTTGAAGAGGCGGAAAAATGCTAAGTAAGAAAGTATTTTTGTTCCCTTCTGGCCCTGTTTTACTATAAATTGTAAACACATATCTTTTATGTATTTGATCCCTCCCTTACCCACTCCAACTCTGTCCCCCACCCACACAGTCAGATTGTCAGGGAAGACTCAACTCAGATTTGGTGTCCTCACAAATGGATACTCAGAGGTAGAGTCCATTCCTTGGACAAGGTAGGCTCTTAGTGGAAGCCAGGTAATTATTTTGCCACAGTATCAGCCACAATGCTTGGTAAATAGCAAGTCACTGTTTTCACATATTGAAGGTCTGAACTGCTGTGAATGCTACCTGGAACATAGTCAAGGCTGTTTTCAATAATGTTGGATCATTCACACTGTAAAAAGACGACAACCTACAGCTATGTATTCACAGCCCCAACTGAAGCATGCTCACATCACCTCTAAATGCACATTCCCTTCCCAAAATACCCGCTAAGTTTTAGGGTTCATTTTCATCTTGCTGATATCTTAGGATCTCTACAAATTGTCCATTCTGAGCAGCTATGAATGTCAACTCCATCTCCTGAGATTACTTTCCAGTTAATCAATGTATCAATGTACAGTAAAATTCCCATTCACCAAAGCCCAGAATGAATGGCAAGGACCCTAGATGAGTTCATATGGTGATCTAGGCTCCAGTTTGGTTTTGACCTACCAAGCAATGTCCCTAGCAACACCTTTCTCCATTTAGCTGATAGAGGGGTACATGCAACATCACCACTCCATTACTTTCCACACCCCTCACAACACCTCCCATCCCTACTTGTCCCTTCATGGAGATTTGAAGGCTAGTCACAAAGATCCTTATCATGGGTGGCCTGAATTATTATGAGGAGCTAGAAAACCAGGCTCTTGTTTCACAAGAAAGTTTTTGATTCATGAAGCATAACTACATTGTCACCATTCTCTAAAATTGAAATATAATGAAAATCTTTGCATTATCTACTGAGAGAAATCATGTTCTCATTCTAATCCCACTTAGCCCAAGGATTTTATGACACAACAAAGTATATTCTGTCAATTCTAACTTGTTTCCCAGATCTCCATCTACATTGTAGAAAGGAGGTAATTCTATGACACAATAAAGTAAATTCTGTCAATTCTAGCATGTTTCTCAAGTCTCCATCTACAGTGCAGAAGGCCTGTAATTATCACTGCCACCCTTGGTTGAACAGTGAAAAAAAAAAAAAGCCCACTCGGGGTGAAGGTAAATAATGAGATATTTCTTGTGGGTAGACTTTTCCCAAAAATGTCTTGAAAAAGAGAACAAGAGAGTAGGTGAAAGTACATTGCAACTTACCAAACCTTAGTATTTTTCAGAGGTAAATACTTTAACAGAGACACACATGACATGAAAAAAAAAATAAACTCCTTGGTATGATTATTGTTACAAACCATCTCATACTGAAGAGTCTTCCTGGCTTATCAGATGCTGTTTCAAAGATCCACAACGATGACCACAACTAAGAATCTAAGCAATAGTGGAGAGGCTACCTTAAATGCCCTTCCCCTTTAATAACATTGATGACTACCTTAAATGACATCCTAGAGCCTTCATCCAGTAGCTGATGGAAGCAGAAGCAGACCCCCACAGCTAAGCACTGAGCTAAACTCCTGGAATCCAGTTGTAGAGAGGGAGGAGGGATGAACAAAGGGGTCAAGACCATGCTGGAGAAACCCACAGAAACAACTAACCTGACCAACTCCAGTTGTAAAACTGGGGAACCAGAATTAGAAGGCACCAAGACTTCTGAATGTGGGTGTCAGTTAGGAGGCCTGGGCACTCTATGGGACCTCTGACAGTGAAACCAGTATCTATTCCTAGTGCACAAATGGACTTTGGGAGCCCATTCACCATATAGGGCTACTCTCTCAGCCTAGATGCACAGGGAAGGGCCTAGCCTCTGCCCCAAATACTTGACAGACTTCAATGATTCCTCATGGAAAGCCTTACCCTCTCTAGGGAGTGACTGGGGTATGGGATGGGAGTCCATTGAGGGGCTTGGGAGGTAGAGGAAACTGGGATTGATATGTAAAATAAGATTGTTTCTAAAATTAAAAAAAATGTAAAAAAAGATTTTCAACCTCCTGTGTTGGGTAGGTATATTCACAGAGATATTCCAACACCCATTTTAGAGTCCAGAGCTGATATTTTATTTAGTGATGCACAGACTTGCCTTTTTCATCTTTTTCTTATTTCTTCACCAGTTCTGTGCTGAAGAGTGTACCTTGTAGCTAAGTTCATTTGAATTATAACCCAGACTTTTAAAGTAGAAAAATATATTTAAAAAATTGGGACAAAAGGTGTTATCAATAGAGATGATACAATTTTGAGAGGCCAAACCAGGGCAGAACTTCAGAATAGAGGCATAAATCCTTTGTACTTTTTTCAGTCTTGGCTATGACTTAAACCACATCAATCTGACTATTTAATAAATATATCAATGTGGATGCAGATCAGGAATTAAAACAGTTACCTTCATTAACATTCATCTGCTCTGTGTCTAATATATTTTCTCATTTTTTAACACAAAGCTTTCTCTTCTAGAAGCATATTTATTTGTAATAAGTGAATTATAATAAAACATTTTACAGTTTAACAAATAAAACTGCAATGGCAACAAAAGAAAAAAAAAGCAAACAGGAACTAAGAGATTAGACACTGGCCCCAGAGGGCTTTTTCTTGCCTTCTGTCACTTCATACCCATCTAACCAGGGATTTATCTGGTTTGTTGGTAGGTACATGAGTGAAGGCTATGCAGAAATGAAATGTCTCACTTTTTTTCATATGCAACAATCAGTTAATAATGAATAGCAAAGACAAGGGACTATTTGGAACAACCATTCAGAAAAAAATCAGCCAACTAAGCAGCCAAAAGTCCACCCTCCTACCATAGTATAGTTGAAAAAGCAGGATGCATCTTGGGTAACACAAACCAGAGTGCCATAGATTAAATTTTAGATCCCAATAGTCCTATCTTAACCACATAAAACTGTGGTCTCTCTTCTATGTTCATGGAATACACATTGTGAAGCAGTGTGATTAGAAGCCCACCCACCCAACATCCAGTCTCTTTTGGCTTGCATATGTTCATGGGTTGTAGAGAGTGTGATATATGTGTCCAGAAATAATTCTCAGCCACATTTAGATATTGGAAATAGTTTCTCAGTAGACAGCACAATAAGAAACTCTCAGAATGTGTTGTCTGTCTGAACAATTCCTTCCTCCCACTCTTCACCTTTCCCACCATGAAAATGAAACATGGCAATGGAAGATAAGTAGCAGAGAAACTAATGACAAGAATAAAAAGTGCCCCTCTTCTGCTTGCCCAAGGGTGATGTGATCAGCCCACTGTGTCTAGCCGGAGAGGCAAGAGTGTCAAAAGCAACCAATGGCATCCAGAGGTCTATATGAGTCTGAGTTATTCACAGGCTTCAAAAAGCTACAAACTATGCTGGCAAAGCTTGTATGTGGGTAGTGGTATTGGAGATCCTTCCCACTAGCAGCCTAAAGAGGCAGAAGAGATGAGACCAAAGTGATAGCCTCATCCTGGGAGCAGATGCTGGTGAGTTTGACTCCTCCTGGCCCTGGCTCTCCGCCTGAATCAACCCCTCAGCAACAACAAAAATAAAAACAACAAGAAAGACTTTCCAACAGTCTTCCTTATCTGTTCATGAATGTTCTTTTTTAGGAGTGTAATATTGGTAAAGTGTATTCTTTTCTAAATGTTTTATTAGCATGTATTAATTATACATAGTAATGAGTTTCATCACAGCATTTTTGTACATGTAGATAACATATTTTGATCATATTCATCACCATCAATATCATTGTCCCCTTCATTCTCATTAATCACCTCCTCCCAACTAACCCCTTTTCTATTTTCAAGAAAGCAACAACTTCTATTCACTTTATAGGTACAATATACACAATACAAAGATTTTGAGAAACTTGACCAAATCCTTTCCATTTGTTCCAAGTACAACTTAAACTATGGGGACCTATTGGGATTTGAACCTCTCTGGCTCCCTCAGGTTTCTGTTCTTTGCACCTAACTTACTGAAACCTATTGTCCTTCTTTCTAAGCGTGTATTTTCTTTGCTATCTCATAGACTAGGAGTGCTCTGCTCCTCCATCTTCTAAATTCTTCCTCCCCATCCTTTATGTTTCCTGGGGAAAAATCCACACCCTCACCTTTCAGTTCCTGAAAGCCCATGCAGAGCTTCATGTTCCCTGAATCTCCATTTATTTCTGTTTCCTTCAAAAGTGTCTTGCAATCTACCACAAGTTGTGAATTCGTGTCGTATGTATATTAGTTCCAAAGTCATCTACCAACACACACACACACAAGCACATGCACATACACCCTAGAGTATTTAGTTATGTTCTATTTTTCATAGACAGATGACAGACAGACAGATAGACAATCAGAGATAGGGATAGGCTCAGTGTCTAGCACAAAATATGTAATCAGTAAAAATTATTTCAACAAGAATGATTTCTTTACTTCTTGTTACATCCTTTCTGTTACAAAAGACTGCATGACAGCTACCCCTCAATAACAAGAAATAGCTTGTCAGCTGATTTTCTGACCTGGTTTTCATTTTCTAAGTTACAATTTAACTTGAGGACCCCATTTCTAAGTGCAGCAGTGTATCACAATGAATGAATAAGAGAGAGATGAAGTTGCCTGAGACTCAGAGAGACTTCACATTGTACTTGTTACTTTGAGATGATGCTGCCCTCAAGGATGGTAAACTAGGGAGCACAACTATTGAAATACTGTAAGTGAATATAGTCTATTCCCTGGCCTTCCCTTTGGAATCGCACTGTAATACTCACCCAGATGTTCAAAGCATAGAGACTTTCTGTGGTCTCCCCAATCACAATCCTCTGTACACCATCAAAGACAACATCATTCTTGGAATACTAACCTGAACTTTGGGCACTTGTTTAGTTCTGCATCACTCCATGAGAGTTGTAATAAATTACCATGAATGGGTGGGTTAAGTTGACACAAATGTGTCTTCTTACAATTCTGTCAATCAGAAGCCTAAGCTTCTTTCCCAGTTATAAGTCTGGGGACCAAGAGCACCCCCTTATTCAGGTCAGCTATTCCTGTGGGTTTCACCAGCCTGGTCTTGACACCTTTGCTCATCACTCCTCCTTTTCTGCAACTGGATTCCAGTTCAGTTCAGTGCTTAGCTGTGGGTATCTACTTCTACTTCCATGAGCTGCAGGATGAAGGCTCTAGGATGTCATATAACTTAGTCATCAATCACATTATCAGGGAAGATCATTAAAGGTAGCATCTCCACTGTTGCTTAGATGGTTAGTTGGTGTCATCCTTGTAGATCTCTGATCCAGACCCCATGAATGTGGGTGTCAGTGAGGAGGCCTGGGAAATCTATGGGGCTTCTTGTAGTAGATCAGTACTTATCCATAGCATAGGAATGGATGTTGGGAGCCCATTTCACATTGAGGGATACTCCCTCAGCCTAGACACATGGGGGAGGGCCTGGGGGAGGGCCTGGGCCCTATTGCAAAGGATATTAGAGACTCTGAAGACCCCCCCTATGGAAGGCCTCACCCTCCCTAGGGAGCAGAAAGGGTATGGGATAGATAGGGTGTTAGTGAGGGGGCAGGGGAGAAGGGGAGGGAGAGGGAGCTGAGATTGTCATGTAAAACAATCTTGTTTCTAATTTAAATAAAAATGGAGAAAAATTTCCCAATAATGTAAGTTTGAAAACAGTTTTTTAAAAAGGCTAATCTGCGTTTCACTAGGCTAAAACAAAGTTGTGGGCAAGACTTCATCCTTCCTGAAGCTGTCAAGGAAGAATTTATTTTCTTGTCTTTTTCAGCCATAACTGGATGCCTGAACATCTTGGCTTATATTTCCTTATATCTTCAAAGGGGACAATGCCCAGGTGGGCACTTATGCACTTCAATTCTTGAATCATGACTCTTTCACATGTTTCAGGATTACTGTGACTTTATGTAACTCCCTTACAACATGTTGCATAGTATACCTGTTCTAGCTAATTGACAGCTTTAATTTCATATTTCCTTTAATTCTGCTTTTCTGTATTAGGTAAAATAGTTACAGTTTATAGAATTAAGGCATGCTTGCACTTGAGGCACTATCATTCCATTAACATTGACCTTTCTCATTGTTTTGGTGTCATTTCCACAGTAAGCATCACAGTCCCTCACGTCATCTTTTAACCACAATATGCTCTCATACAATAAGGCTTATCCTTTGCCCCCACATCATGGATTTATACGTGTATTTTGAAAGATTTTAAGAATGGACTCCAAATAAAAATGGAAATATTAAGGGAGCTAATGACAAGGTAATGCTATGCACTTATTACAGTTTATTTTTTAACCATAGAATTATGGGATGAAAATTGTACCCATTAAGTAGATGGGAAATTACATGATGTTACAGAAGTTAAGTTCACCAACTAAAATCTTAGATCCCTAAGTCAGAGATGAAACTCTCTGTCTTTCTGTCTATGTCTGCAACTCTCTCTCTCTCTCTCTCTCTCTCTCTCTCTCTCTCTCTCTCTCTCTGTGTGTGTGTGTGTGTGTGTGTAATGGAGTATATGTGCATACATATGTATATGGAATGTCACGTATCTTCTCCTATCATTCCTCACTTTAGTTTTTGAGAGAAAGTCTCTTACCATACCTGGAGCTCCATGATTCAACAAGATCAAGTGGCCAGTGAGCTCCAGGAATCATCCTGTCTCTACTTTCCCAGAGCTAACATTGTAGGCACATGTCACCATGTCTGCTGTTTTTACATTGGCACTAATGATCTGATCTATAAGCTTGTTCATCAAACACTTCATCAATTAAGCCATTTCCCTAACCCCTAGACATGAGATTTTTACTCTCAACTTGAGGGTCCCTGAAATTTACACAGACATCCCAACATATAATAGATGTTTCATCCAGTAGCTGGTGGAAGTAGAAGCAGACACCCACAGCTAAACCTTGAACTGAACTGAAATCCAGTTGCAGATGAGGACTGATGAGCAAAGGGGTCCAGACCAGGCTGGTGAAACCCACAGAAACACCTGACCTGAACAAGGGAGAGCTCTTTGTTCCCAGACTGATAGCTGGGAAATCAGCCTGGGACTGATCCAGACCCCCTGAATGTGGGTGTTAGTGAGGAGACCTCAGAAATCTATGGGCCCCTTGTAGTGGATCAGTACTTATCCCTAGCATAGGAATGAACTTTGGGAGCCCATCCCCCATAGAGGGATAATCCTTGAGCCTAGACACAAGGGGGTTGGCCTAGGCCCCATCCCACAGGATATGACAGACTCAGAAGACCCCCCTATGGAATGCCTCACCCTCCCTGGGGAGCAGAAAGGCTATGGGATAGGTTAGTTGGGGGGGGGGCAGTGGAGGAGGGGAGGGAGAGGGACCTTGGATTGAGATGTAAAATAATCTTCTTTTTAATTAAAATAAAAAAATTTAAAAAACAAAAAAGTGATTAAATTTAGTTTTGAGTAATCTGTTTCTCACTACAATCTCACTTTCTATTTGTTTAAAAAGAATCTCTTCATTACATTTCACCCCCATTCTATATTTTAAATACAGTATTATTACCAAACTTGAATGTTTCTTTTTCAACTGTCAAATTGACTACATTGTTTTAATTGTTTAACTGACACAAATTATCATTATCCAATGATAGTGATAGGTGTTCAATAGCTATACTCTCTCTCTCCTTGACATGTCTTTAATTCCAAAAAAAAAAACAAAAAAAAACAAAAAAAAAATACTGGAAATCAGTAAGCCAATTCCAGATTTTAGCAAGTCTGGCAGAGGGGCTTCAGCATTAACATGTGTGAAAATACCCCTCAATGAGGGCAACTGAGCAGCCGGGTTTGCCTGCGGTTTAAAGGATGCTGAATGACAACCTCATTGTATGGTTCCTCATAAAGGTATCACCTGCATATTGTGGAAATTTGGGACCATTTGACAGTAAATGAATCAATCCCTATAACTTAAATGAGAGCACTCAGTCATACAGTTAAATTGATTTAAGAATAAATATTTAACTATGGTATAGAAAATACTGGTACTTTATTCTGAGAATTTCTCTAGTTTATTCTAAGGCATGCCTTTGTTATAAGGAAGTGCCCCAATATACAGCAACACTTTTTATTCCACAAGAAAAAATAAGCAATCAAATAGATGACTATTAATTTGTCTACTATTGCTTGCATCTCTTTGGGGACTTCACATGGAACTGTCACTTTTATTAAAGATTTCTTAAACAGCAACATATCTACTTACATACACATAGGCTGGCCCAAACATCTCCTCAAATGAAATATGTGTATAATCATATATGTATACACATACACACACATACATACATACACCATACACACATACATATATGTATACACACATATATATGTATATATATAGATATATATTTCAGTATATTGAAAGAAAAGCTTCTTTATTTTTCTTCCTTTACTAGTTGATTGAGTGACATGGATGACTGGCACACTCAGCTAGGAACTACCACCTCATATACCTGTTATAGAATCTGAAATATCTCTCACACAGTAATTTTGGATATTTTGCCTTGGTAGAAGTACTGTTTTAGGGTGCTATTGGGGTCTCAGTATGTCGGCATATAGCTTGCTTATATGCATCACTAGGAGCAGACCTTTAAAAACTATATAGAGTTCCTGGTTCCAGTTATAGCTCCTGGTGCATCGTGATATGACCAGCCTCATCAACACACTTGTGATGTCACAAACTGAGCACTTTGATCTACCCTGCCTTCCCAAACATGATGAACTGAAACAATGAGACCAAATAAATTTTCCCTCCCTTCTGTTCTTTTGGTTAAGTATTTTGGTCACAGCTGTGTATGAGTACACAATATAGCCACATTCTCTACTTGTCTTCAGTATTTTGGTCCCGGAAAAGACATGTTTCTGTAATCACAGAGGTAGAATAGCAAACAAGGCAAGGCATGGTATATCGCCAATTGTTCTTTTAAGCATTTGAATATTCCCCTCCTGATTCTACCTCATTGACCACAGAAAGTCACCTGTACAGAGGTAGTATAGATCCAGGCAGAGAGAAGGACTCCAAGCAGAAAGAAACTATCAGAAAAGATGCAAAATCTGGAAAAAATGTGATAATTTGTTCAGGTTAGTAGAGCTAACTTACTAAGGTTCTGAGCAAAGGCTTTCCTATGTGAATGTGATAATGATAAGAGATGTCACTAAAGGTAGTTACTTGGGGACATATAAATTCCATACAAACTCTACCAAGGAGTTTAAATTTTATCGTGAAGGAAATGAAGAAACAGTACTGAGTTTAAATAGGAAAGTGGTAAGATCCAATTTGTATTTTAGAATAACTCTGGCTGGAGCAGAAGACTTATTTTTGTGCAGTTAAAGTTCCTGTAAGAATATCCTTGTGCAGAAATCCAGTGGAAGGTTGTATACACAGACTTCAGCAAAAATTAAGCATATGGCACCAATCTTAAAGGGGGATCAGCCTTGTCACATGACTCAGGAATGCTACACAAGGCCAGAATTAGTAGAGTTCCATTAGACCTGAGACAAAGTCATCATCAGTAACCTTGGGAATGGAATGCCATTAAATGGAATTACAGTAGAAAAAACAGTTGACTTCAACTAAGGGGAAAAAGGGAATAAAGCTGAGAGAGAACTATTGATAGTGTTCTAAATAAAGGAAGAAGATAGATTTGAAATCCAAAAAGGCTTAACAAATCCTTTTAAAAGAAGAGGCTCAACCACTTTATTATCTCTTTAATTTTTTTATTAGTTCAAGTTGGAAACAAGGTTGTTTCACATGTAAATCCCTTCTCCCTCTCCCGCCCCTCACCCTCATCCTTCCCCCCCCCATCTACCCACCACCCCATCCACCCTCCACTCCCCAGGCAGGGTAGTGCCCTCAACAGGGGCTCTGCAATGTCCACCAAATCTTCCTGGGGTGGGCCTGGGCCCTTCCCCATGTGTCCAGGGCCAGAGTGTATCCCTTCAAATGTGGGATGGGCTCTCAAAGTCTCTTCTTACACCAGGGAAAAATACTAATCCAATACCAGGGGCTCCCTGGAGTGCAGAGGCCTCCTTATTGACATCCATGTTCAGGGGTATGGATCAGTCCTGTACTGGCTCCCAGACAGCTCTGGTGTCGATGCCCCCCCCCACCTTGTTTAGGCCAACTGTTTCTGTGGGTTTCTCCAACCTGGTCCCGACCCCTTTGATCTTCATTCCTCCCTCTCTTCAACTAAGTTCCAGATTTCAGCTCAGTGTGTATCTGTGGATGTCTGTCTCTGCTTCCTTCAGCCACTAGATGAGGGCTCTAGGATGGCATAAAAAGTAGTCATCAATCTCATTTAGGGGAAGGGCTTTTAGGTTATCCTCTCCACCATTGCCTGGATTGTCAGATCGTCTCATCCTTGTAGGTCTCTGGAGATCTCCCTAGCGCCAGATCTTTCCTCGGACCTATAGTGGCTCCCTCAAATATGGTATCTCTCATCATGCTCTCTCTCCTCTATTCTTCCCAACTCAGTATTTCTGCTCCTCCATTTCCTCTCCTCCACTCCTCTTCTCCTGTTCTTATTATGGCAGCTCCCTCTCCCCTACCCTCATGCTCCCAATTAGCTCAGGAGTTCATGCCCCTTCCCATTCCTGGGGTCCATTTATCCCTTGGAGTCCTTCATGATTCCTAGTTTCTTTGGTGAAGAGGATTACAGGCTGGTAATCCTTTGCTCTATGTCTAAAATTCATATATGAGTGAGTACATACAATGTTTGTCTTTTTGTGACTGGGTTACCTCACTCAGGATGGTTTCTTCTAGTTCCATCCATTTGCCTGGAATTTCAAGATTCCATTGCTTTTTTCTGCTGAGTAGTACTCCATTGTATAAATGTACCACATTTTCTCTATCCATTCTTCAGTTGAGGGGCATCTAGGTTGTTTCCAGGTTCTGGCTATTACAAACAATGCTGCTATGAACATGGTTGAACATATGTCCTTGTTGTATGAACATGTACTATTTGGGTATATACCCAAGAGAGGAATGGCTGGATCTTGAGGTAGACTGATTCCCATTTTTCTGAGCAACCACCATACTGATTTCCAGAGTGGTCTTACAAGTTCGCACTCCCACCAGCAATGGAGGAGTGTTCCTTTTTCTCCACATCCTCTCCAGCATAGATTGTCATTGGTATTTTTGGTTTTAGCCATTCTGACAGATGTGAGGTGTTATCTCAGAGTTGTTTTGACCTGCATTTCTCTCATGGCCAAGGATTTTGAGCACTTTCTTTAGTGTCTCTCAGCCATTTCAGATTCCTCTGTTGAGAATTCTCTAGTTCTGCACCCCACTTTTTAATTTCATTGTTTGGTGTTTTGATGGCTAGCTTCTTTATATATATTTGATGGCTAGCTTCCTTGTATATTTTGGAAATCAGCCCTCGGTCAGACGTGGGATCGGTGAAGATCTTTTCCCCTTCTGTGGGCGGTCATTTAGTCTTACTGACTGTGTACTTTCAACCACGTTAAATGTTGATGCTAAGAAAATAGTAAAAATAAATAGGTTAACCACATGGCAGAGGAATAGTCAATGTAGCTGTTTTCTTTCCCTAAAGAAGATGTGATCTGCAGCACAGCTAAAAAGTTCTCAATTAAGAAAGGGGCACCACTGAAGTGAAGTGAGAATGAGAAGCCCATAGGTGTAAGTCAAGGCATTCTGGTAGCAAAAAAAAAAGTGGGAATTTCTCTATGGGAGCTCCTACCCACCTTCCATTCCTACAACACAGAATTTGGAATGAGGTCTCCAATTGACTTTGATTATGGCAGAAGCAGTGGATTGGAAACTATTAAATTAAAGCTCTGATGTACTGGGATGGCATGGATGACTAAATGGTTATGCATATCATACACAAGAGCTGGATTGTGAATGACTTGAAGAATGCCAAATATTTGGGAGCTCTATTGAGCAGGAGAAAATGGACTTTGCAGGATTCTAGCCATGGTCCTGACAGCCAGCCTGTCTCTCCATGGAGTCACATTTATCCCTGGGGCCTTGTTGCAACAGGAAGAGAATTTGAGTCTACATGTGATCATCTGGCATCAAGTCTAGAAAAATTAAATAGTCAACTGATGCTGTGGGAGGAAAGAATTAGTGTTCAACCAGTATTTTCAGAATGTTGTGTCTTTACTATAACACTTAAAACTAATTCGTATTTCTTCACTCAAAGAAAAATTTGAATTTTGTCTGAATAAAACAGCCAAAACTCTTCACATAGTTCAGTTTTTAGTTTGCATTGCATTTATTTACTAATTTTTCTGCTGTTGTTATTATAGAACTAGGGAGATAATCCACTGCCTAGTTGCAATAGACAAAAGCTCCACCACTGAGTTATATATCTGATCTTATTTACTCATTTTCAACACATGGTTTTTAATATTCATATTCCAAGTGTTCACATAGCTTAATCTGAGTATCTGTTACATAAATTTAGACAAATACAATTATTTCAAAGTAAACTATACTTTGGAAAATGAAGAACTCAAAATGTGATTTTAAAATCCATTGTGGAAGACCAAATAAAAGCAATAAGGAGGGAGTGAAGAGAGAAGGAAGGATAGTATTCTCATTAAGTAAGTTCACTACAGGGTCTTCACAAAAGCTACAGGAATATATTTAAAATATAATCTGCTTTATAGATCTTTGATGTAACCAAAATGCTTGGGGAAATGTTCATTTCACTGAATGTGACTCTCCTCTATGATTCATACAAGTGTCTCTGTGTATTCATAATAACAACGTTCTCTTATTATTCTCCCTTCAAATACACTGGTGAATATAAAGGGAATTGTGTAGGTGCATAATTGGTGAGCAGCTCAACATTGTGACCTCTTTTGTATTCAGTCTTTCCCATTTTCTTCTATCATTGTGTAAGGGTATAACACTGCCTTAGTGGTATGTTTTACTTGGTGTTTATACTGTGTCTTGAAGAGTGTTATTGACTAAAAATAATTATTGAAAGATCTTCAGGTTGGTAACTGTAAAGACTTCCCTTCTCTTGCTGAATGTTTTATTTTATATTTATATTCTGCAACCATAGAGTATTTATTATGTCCCACATACTATTGTGAAACACAATTTCATTTAACCCCATAGAAACCCTATAGAGGAGGTACAAAAGCAATTCTACTAGTGAGAAAACTGAAGACAGAAGCCACAAAAATCAATAAATGTGAATGGAGACAGTCTGACTCCAACTCTAGTATCTGTAGCAACGATGCTGGGCTGCAGCCCACACCTCAGTTGTCACTAAGGAAATTCATCACAAGTATCATTAGCAGAATACTGTGGATATTCTTCCCTTCCTCCCTCTCCCCCTCCATTGATCCATCCATATTCCTCTGACCACAGTAAATTAGAAATACACATTCTCTCTCCCAAGATACCAGTACTCTAGGATGGACATTTAATCCATCTCAACCCTTCACTCAAAAAATATCTAAATATAAAGCCTCCTCCTTGATTCATTCGTGAAAAGAGAGACATGTTACCTGCCTATATTACTCAATCTGCTGGTGATGTAGCAGTTGACTTAGGAAGTCATGTAGGGGGCATTCTCACTGAGATTCATAGGATGTGGTATTGCATTAGCTACCTCAGCTGGTGAGACTGGCCATTATTTACTTACATTGAACACAATAGTCTATTTGCAATGAACTGCTAATATATTCTGAGATAGGGTTAAATGAAGAGCAGTAAGTCTACCAATGCCTCTGCTGTATCAACTGCTTATCAACTACTGAAAGTTTGGAGCACCATCTGAATATCAGTACTGCTTCTCATGAATGAAGAGCCATTGCAGGAAGAGAGCAAGCACTGCAAGACAGCTTCAGAATAATCTGAACTGGAAGGTACCTGGAGATATAAAGGGAAGCACAAAGAAAGGAGGATAAAGGTAGCCTTAGTAATTGCCTTCTTTGCAGAGAGACAAATCAGCAGAGCTTCTGTTCTAAGAATTTTTATAGAGAAGACTATTTCCATGACAACTGAGTACTTAGTTATTCTAATTGTGGAAGAGACAAAGCATCTAAAAAGTGAGAAAATATGTTCCAGGCACACAGAATAAACCATGGCTAAACTAGGAACATTGATGTTTCATTAAAACCACTGAAATCAGCCACCAGACGTTTTATCTCAACTCAATATTAAAAAGTGACAGCAATTCTTGAGAGCCTTTAGATCATTTCCAATGAGATATAAGCTCTGGATATTGGCTTGAGGTACAGGAAATGCTGCACAACCACACAACCATAACGGAGGTTAAATTGATTAAGAAAAACAGGAAGCACCGCCCAGACCAAATCTAATGGGAGCATCACAAAACCATGTACTTTAAATTTAATGCTCATTAACTGTTTAGTTTATCAGAACAGCAATTGCCTATTTATGTGCACAAAAATATGTAAACAAAGCCTTTTTTCATATTTTCCTAATATTTATTTAAGAACTAATTCTACAGGGTGTGGTGGCACATGCTTTTAATCTCAGCACTCAGGAAGCAGAGACAGGTGGATTTCTGTGAGTTCTAAATGAGCTTGATCTACTTAATGAGTTCCACAACAGCTATAGCTGCATAGTGAGAAACTGTCTCAAAAACAAACAAACAAAAGTAAAACTGGCTAATATGATCTGAAAGTGCAGAAAATTGACTTAAATCAACAAGGTTGGTCTACGTTTAACCAAACCTGCAAATGATATGGACTTCTAATGCAAGCCTATTTACACTTTTCCCTAGGTGGAGCTCTATTAAATTTTGTAAAACATTGTCTCAAAATATGAACTCCCTTTCTCATTAACATAGAAAAGCATTAGTCATTAACCCTTCAAGATCTCTGCTGAAACCTGAGAGTATAAGCCTTTAGTAGTTCACATGTTCAAATGCATGGCCACTAGAGTTGGAAGACTCTAAATGAGCTCTACCTCAGTCATTTCCTAGCTGTTGATCTTGGAAGATGTTCTTCAAGAGCACCGAGTCTCATTTTCCTACCCAACTCAAAAAAAGAATACCTAAAAATGTCCATTGAACATGTACCCTGAATGCACAGGTTGTATATCTGTAAAAGATCAGGCACCTTAAAGTAAAAAATAGGTTATCACATTTTTGGGGAGGCATACTGTAAAATATTACCTAAGTTTTATATGCTTGATATGTTACCTGATCTGTTCTTTTATCAAGAGATGAAAATATTGTGTGAACCCCAAGTGTGGAGGGTTGGTTTATCCAAGAAAGATGGGTGGTCGTTATGAGTCAACAATGCTTGAACTGTCTTAAGAAATAAGTGTGCGGAATGAAAGAGAGAAATGTAGGTATGTATGGAAGGAAGGAATAGAAGATGAGTGGATGTGTGCTCCAGCCTCGGAGCTTGAAGAATGACTCAAAGTCCATCTAAGGCTGGCTTTAGTAGAAATGCTGGAAGAGATAAAGACAAGGAGAGAAGTGTGGACAACATTTCACTGTTCAATGTATCTTGTCAGAAAATTGGGGCTTTTTTTCATAAGAAAGCTAGAAAATTGAACAAGTTATAGTAAAGAAGTGTAAGCCTGTTGGGAGCCAAATCTCAGGGCTTGACATGAGATCCTAGGCCATTCTTGGCTAGCCACATATTTGTATATTAACCTTTACATTGCAACTCCTTAGAACCTCAGCTCAAGAAAAGAAACAACTTGACCCAGTCCTCCACCCAGAAGCTCAGTCACCTAGGCAACACTTCCTGGACCTCTTACTCATGAACTCTTTACCCTGCCAAACATCCTCTTCATGGCTTCCTAATATCCTGCCTATACTAACACCTCATGCACAAACAACCCATTCTGCCCCTCCACATGTATCCTGATTTGCTGACTATATAAGCTAGCCTGAGAAAAGTAAAGTTTGCCACTTGATCAGAATCCTATCTTGTGGTCATTCTTTCTGTGTCTCTCGTCCCCATTCCCTATCCCTGACTCTCTTGTCCCAGGTTGATGTCCTGCAGGTGGGGACGTAAGCCAATTGCACATTTTGCCATGAAAAATAACAGAATTTTGCCACGAAAGTTAATTTCAGAAAAGTGCTGGATAAATAATTCCTAGTGCATGAATTTACTCAAAGCCTCCATGAAGAATTCAGAAGTTACTTGGAAATAAAATTATTAATTTGTTCCCTAGGGCTAATTGAATTTCACATCTAAAGTTCTGCTTTCCAAGAATCCTCTTAGTCTTGCTTCAGCTATAGAACCGTAGCTTCCTAGGAATCTCCAAGTCTGATATCTGAAACTTCCTGGTCTTCAGGACTCCCTTGTCCTGAGGCCTAACCAAAATGAGATGTTGAATAACTCTAGTGCTAGATGCATGGCTGAAGAGGCAGATGGCTCCTGGCCATACTGTGCATGCTGAAATGTTCTCCATGCCCTTAACTAATGGTACATATCATGATCTCAGGAAACTAAAAGTGAATAGCGTCAGTGTAAAGAAAATGAGAAACTTACATTAGCATATACACATTTCCAAATAAATCTTCTGATTTCTTCACAGCCTACTTTCATGTAGTCTCATTGAAGGCAACATGAAAGTAGCCTTCAATGAGTTTTCTTTAACCCTATAGATTGTTCTATACTGTGTGAAACTCCAAAATGAACTTATGTGACAGTTGAACTGAAGGTCTAGTGTTTGACTTTATCTCGAACACACAAGGAAAACAGATGGGTATGATAAACTTTCAGTGTTTGTGCTTTTGCTTGCTTTAATGAGGTTCTTTGTCACCGGATAGAAATGGAGTATCTCCAGCTAAGAACTGGGTGAAAAGAGGTAAAAAGAGAACATAAAAATGAGAATGAATGTCTTTTCAATGATATTGTTTCTCTATGGAGTCAGAGAAAGAGAGAACACTTGAAAAGACTAAAATTACGTTTAACATCAACCTCCAAATCACATATAAAATTGACTTCTTTTTGGTGGAGGGCATGAACCCTTCTAGCCACTGCACATCATGGAGTAGAAGCATACATACATAAGATCCCAATGAACAACATGTGTATCACTGAGAATCAGAGGATGATAGAGTCACAGTCATCATCTGAGCCCATGTGGGCTGCTCTTACAAACAACCCTCAGACTGAGTGATTTATAAACAACAGAAAGACATTACTCATAGCATTGGAAGCTGGAAAACTCAGAATCGTGGTGCTAGCATATTGTCTGATGAGAGCTCACTCTCTTGCAGAGATGGTGCTTGAATTGGCTCTCACGTCCTAATCACTTCCCAAAGATCCCCCAACTAACACCATTGCATTGATCTTTTGGTATAAAACTGGGAATCCCAAGAGGAAACACACATTCTAGCCATAGAAAAAGTTTTTCACTGAAACACTAAAGCAGCTTCATTACAGGATGGCTCCATATAATCCAGCAGAACTTACACAAAGGATGTGCAGTGCCTGAGGAAAACTGAAAATTTTGGATATTCATTGGTTTACAGTGATTATGTAACATCTCTCTTATAAGAAAAACAATAAAAATACTTTCATGCACTCCTCTGAGTTTTCCATTTATTGCCTCTATTGAATAAATAAACAAATAACAATAAAATGACCTAAAAGCTATATTAAATTTTCTAAACACCATTTTATTATTTTCTAGGGAACTTGTTTAACATAAATGCACTTTAGCTATTCTATAGGCTGAAAGACATTTCCTTTAAAACTTTCTACTCCTTCCTCCCTCCCTCACCACCCCACCCCAGACACACACACATACACACACACACACACACACACACACACACACACACACACACACACACACTTGCTTTAGATTAAAGGATATCATGATGTAGGCTTAATACAAGGCCAATAATGACCTTGAACTTCTGATCCTTTTGCTTCTACCTCCCAAATGTTGTTATTTTAGGCATGTGCTACTGTACCCAGTTCATGTGGTGAGCCTCAACCCTCAGGCTTTCTGAACATGAGACAAGCACTTTTCCAACTTAGCTACACCTCCAGCCCTTCTACCCTATAAATTTCTTGATATATTTTGTTAGGACAGAATCAACCTTACCATTATAGTGTAATTAGTTTTCTACTAACTCACACTTTATGTGTGTGTGTATATGTGTGTAGGAATCAGAAGGTTTCAAAAGGCTTTTAATTAATTATGTACATCAAAATAATCTCCAAAAAGGAACACTCCTCCATTGCTGGTGGAAATGCAAACTTGTAAGACCACTCTGGAAATCAGTATGGTGGTTCCTTAGAAAAATGGGGATCAGTGAACCTCAAGATCCAGCAATTCCTTTCTTGGGCATATACCCAAATAATGCATGTTCATACAACAAGGACATATGTTCAAGCATGTTCATAGAATTGTTTGTAATAGCCAGAACCTGGAAGCAACCTAGATGCACCTCAACTGAAGAATTGATAGAGAAAATGTGGTACATTTATACAATGGAGTATTACTCAGCAGAAAAAAGCAATGGATCTTGAAATTCGAAGGCAAATGAATGGAACTAGAAGAAACCATCCTGAGTGAGGTAACCCAGTCACAAAAAGATAAACTTTGTATGTACTCATTCATATATGAATTTTAGACATAGAGCAAAGGATTACCAGCCTACAATCCTCTTCACCAAAGAAAGTAGGAAACATGAAGGACTCTACGGGAAAAATGCATGGACCCAGGAATGGGAAGGGGCTGGAACTCCTGAGCTAATTGGGAGCATGAGGGTAGGGGAGACAGAGCTGCCAGAATGAGAGGAGGAGAAGAGGAGAGGATAGGAGGAAATAGAGGAGCATAAATATTGAGTTGTGGGATGAATAGAGGAAAGCATGATGAGAGATACCATATTAGAGGGAGCCATTATAGGTCCGAGGAGAGATCTGGCACTAGGGAGATTTCCAGAGACCTACAAGGATGACAGGAACTGACAATCCAGGCAATGGTGGAGAGGGTAACCTAAACGCCCTTCACCTAAAATGAGATTGATGACTACTTTTTATGCCATCCTAGAGCCCTCATCAAGTGACTGATGGAAACAGAGGCAGACATCCACAGATACACACTGAGCTGAAATCTGGAACTTAGTTGAAGAGAGGGAGGAATGAAGATCGAAGGAGTCGGTACCAAGCTGGTGAAACCCATAGAAACAGCTGGTCTGAACAAGGGGGAGCACATCGACCCTAGGCTGGTTTCTGGGAGGCCAGTACAGGACTGATCCAGACCCCTGGACATGGATGTCACTGAGGAGGCCTCTCCACTCTAGGGGGCCACTGGAAGTGGATTAGTATTTTTCCCTGGTGTAAGAAGGGATTTTAAGAGCCCATCCCATGTGAAGGGATGTACTCTTTGCCTGGACACTTGGGGAAGGGCCTAGGGCTGGCCCAGGATGATGTGGTCGACTTTGGTGAGCCCCTGTTGAGAGCCCTACCCTGGCTAGGGAGTAGAGCGTGGATGGGGTGGGAGGTAGCTCGCGGTTAGCAGAGTAAGGGTGCGGCTGAGGGGAGGGAGAGAGAGAGGGAGAAGGGATTGATATGTGAAACAAACTTGTTCCTAATTTGAACTAATAAAAAAATAAAAAGTAAATTAAAAAAATAGTCTCTATTGGGGGGAGGCCCCTGCACTCCTGGGATTTTTAGACATAGAGCAAAGGTTTACCAGCCTATAATCCTCTACCCCAAGGAAACTAGAAATCATGAATGACTCCAGAGGGAGGTGGACTGGAGTTTTGCCCTGGTGGGTGGGAGGGACTTCGAGAGCCCATCCCACTTGAAGGGATTCGCTCTGTCTCTGAACACATGGGGAGGGGCCTAGGCCCAGCACAGGAAGATTTGGTGGACTTGGTGGAACCCTGGTTGGGGGCCCTACCCTGCCTGGGGAGTGGCGGGTGGATGGGGTGGGGGGTAGGTTGGAGGTGGGGGAGAAGGAATGGGGGTGGGGGGAGGGAGAGGGAGAGGGAAAGTATATGTGAAAATATTAATAATTTAATAAAAAAAAATTGCCAGGCAAAAAAAAAAAAAATAGTCTCTATTGGACCAGCAAAATGGCTCACCCAGTAAAGGTGCTTGCTGCCAAGACTAAAGACCTGGATTTGATCCCTTGGTAAAAGGAGAGAATTGAATTCTGCAAGTTATCGTCTAACTTCCAAATCCACATAATAGCATGAATACTCCCCATACACCCCCACACAGAAACAAATAAATAAATGCAATATAACAAAATTAGACATATATACACATTAATATATACACAATTAGTCTATGTTCAGGAATAATTCACTTATATTTAAAAATCATAGTGCACAGTCAGACATACAGAAAGAAGTAATATTACCATTTAGTTTAAATGTAATGTTTTAAAACTGAGTGTAATATATTTCCATAATCACATCATAGTTGAGTTTTAATTGTGCTGAGAAACAACAGTATTGTGCAAATTTTAAAACAGTAAAGTTAGCAAAACTTTGCATTATATGTAATAAGCTACTGTGCATAGAAAATATAAAATACATAAATTGAATATTTAAAAACTGCATTTTGATGTCTTTTAAAATTATTCAATGGCATGGTTATTCATCTAGAGAATATATGTAAAATGTATTTTCCTGGGCAATAACAAAATTAAGTAAATTATACTGGTTGTTCTCCAGTTTTATGTTATCATGTCTCACATTACACAATAAAACAACGGTAAGACTAGAAATTCACTGGACCCTAGATTCTTATGAGATAGATTCATGGCAAAATGTTTGTTCATTTGTTTGTTTGTTTGTTTGTTTTTGAGAAATGCCTGCTGATTTCCTAAAAGTTACATGTATGGTATAGAATCCTGTTGGGTAAATTCTTATTGAATTATACAAGAGTCTTTATAAAGTGAATTGTGAAAAATTCAAGGCCAATTTCAAACATTTATATCTTACTGAATAAAAAGATCCAGTAATCAATTTAATGCCTACTAATGTCCTGGAAGAATGCATGAATAAGTCACCAAATTGAAAATGATTAATATGTGGAGGTTCATTTTGTGTTTCAGTTGGGATTTACCCTGGGTATCTTCCCTAATCCTCATAGAGCATATCAGAAAAGATCAGTATCTGCCCACATGGTAGAGGTGACAGCCAGCCCCTTTCTAATGACGCAGCCTCACACACTGTAAACCGCTCCCTTCCTCTGCTAGTATCTGTGATGGGACCCAGGGACAATTCATGCACTGTTTCCCAAAGAAATGGGTGTTGCAAAATTATTTAAGATTTTCAGATTGAAGACAGACAAGGACACATTGTAGTATTCCAATTGTGGAACAATACCAACTAGACAAAATGCTGTTTGCCAAGGGCAGAAGACAGACAGTTGAGCAGGAGCTCATATGAAAGGTGACCACTTTAACTCAGCATAGGAGAGAATTTGGACAGATGATCCCTGTTACGATAAATCTTTCTGCCAAAGCCGCCGAGCCCTTCTGCCACATGTGTGCTTTACCCCAGCCGCCTGCCTGAATTAGGGCCCAAATGAATACACAGAAACTTGTATTAGGTACAAGACTGCTTGACCAATGACTTGGATTCTCATCTGTTAGTTCAGTCTCAATTATCATAAATCTATATATTTTATAAGACTTATCTTATCGAACGCCTTATTGTCATCCCTCCTTGCCGGTGGCTAACATCACGCTGCTGGAGGAGGCGACAGGGAAAGGGGGACACTTCTTGTTTCTTTTGTTTAAATATTAGTCTCCTTGCTATGTCACTTCCTGCCTGGATCACCACTTCTCTACTTTTCCCAGAATCCTCTTTGATTCCTAGTCCTGTCTAACTTGCTGTCTCATTGGCCAAACAGTATTTTATTCAGTTATCAATAAGGTAAACATAAAAAGAAGTACATTCCCCATCAGTTCCCAGAGCCAGAGCCACCTCCTATCACTATTTCCCTAGAGAGGATTAAAACAGTTTTTAAATGTGGGCCCACCCAAAAGAAAATGGGCCCACCCATATCCTTTAATTCAAAGACTTGACATACTCTTACCCCTTGAAGGAAGTCTGGAACACACAGGTTTATGTGCTTAATAGTCATATGGCACACCCCACTCTTCCATCCCTTTCTGCTGACCGATCTGCAACGAGGTGAGTCTCTGCTCTTACCCAACACCCGTCCAAACCATCATTCACCCTGACCTCCCAGGGCCTGTGCCTGCTTGGGGAAGACATGCCTAGACAGGGAAGAGCTCCGTGAATTTGGTAACACCCCACTCTTCAATCCCTTTCCACCCACCAATCCACAATGAGAGTGAGGAGACTACCAGGAGAGACAAGACCATCCAGAGCTGTGAACATTGAATTCCTGGCCCCCAGACACCACGGGGCCACAAGAGGAGATAGAGAGACCCGACCTGCACCCATTAAAAGAAGATAAGGGAAGAAGACAGAATAAGATCTCACTCAACAACAGAAAGAACAATATGACACCACCAGAATCTAGGGACTACACTCCAACAAGATCTGAAAAGCCCAACACAGAGCATTAAGAAGAGATGGACCTCAAAAATTATCTTGGCAACACGATAGAGACCTATAAAGAGGAAACAAGAACATCCCTTAAAGAAATAGAAGAAAAAGCAAGCAAAAAATTACACGAAATGGAGGAAAAAACAAGCCAAAATTTCAAGAAATAAACAACTCTCTTAAAGAATCTTAAGAAACCCCAGAAAAAAACAACCAAACAAGTGAAGGAAGTTCTTGAAACAGTTCAAAGCATGAAAGCTGAAATAGACACAATAAAGAAAACACAGAATTAGGCGATGCTGGAAATGGAAAGGCTAGATAAATGATCAGGAATTACAGATGTGAGTATAACTAATAGAATTCAAGAGACAGAAGAGAGAATCTCAGCTATTGAATACTCGCTAGAAGATGGACATTCATCAACCAAAGAAAACCTCGTCCAACAAATCCCTAACACAAAATATCCAGGAAATATGGGAAGCCATGAAAAGACCAAACCTAAGAATAATAGGTATAGAAGAAGGTGAAGAAACACTGCTCAAAGGTACAGAAAACATATTCAACAAAATCATAGAAGAAAACTTCCCCAACCTACAGAATGATATGCGTATGAAAGTACAAGAAGCTTACAGGACACCAATCAGACTGGACCACAAAAAGAAGTCCCCCTGACACATAATAATAAAAACACCAAATCTACAGAATAAAGAGAAAATATTAAGAGCAGCAAAGGAAAAAGGCCAAGTAACATATTAAGGCAAACCAATCAGAATCACACCTGACTTCTCAATGGAAACTCTGAAAGCCAGAAGGTCTTGGATAGATACCCTACAAGCATTAAGGGAGCATGGATGTCCACCCAGACTACTGTACCCAGCAAAACTTTCAATCACTATAGATGGAGAAAACAAGATATTCCATGACAAAAACAGATTTAAACAATGCATACCCACAAATCCAGCACTACAGAAGGTTCTGGATGGAAAACTCCAACCCAACAAACATAGCTACACTCACAAAAACACAAGCAATAGATAATCTAATTTTACCAAACACAAAAAGAAACAGGAGGGCAAAATCCACACACAATGACACAAACCAACAATAAATCCAAAACAAACAAGAACCAACGAACAATGGTCATTAATATCCCTAAATGTCAATGGTCTTAACTTACCCATAAAAAGATATAGGCTAACAGAATGGATATGAAGACAGAATCCATCCTTCTGCTGTTTACAAGAAACACACCTCAACTTCAAAGACAGGTGATACCTCAGAGTAAAAGATGGGAAAAGATTTTCCAATCAAATGGGCTCAAGAAACAAGCTGGTGTAGCAATCCTAATATCTAACAAATTATACTTTAAACTAAAATCAATCAAAAGAGATGAAGAAGGGCATTTCATACTCATCACAGGAAAAGTCCATCAAGATGAAGTCTCAATCCTGAACATATATGCCCCAAATACAAAGGCACCCACATTTGTAAAAGAAATATTACTAAAGCTCAAACCACACATAAAACCACACATACTTATGGTAGGAGACTTCAACACCCCCTTACACCACTAGACAGGACCATCAGACAGAAATTTAACAAAGAAACAAAGGATCTAACAGAAGTTATGACCCAACTGGGCTTGACAGATATCTATAGAACATTCCATTCAAACACAAAAGAATATACCTTCTTCTCAGCGCCACATGGAACCTTCTCTAATATTGACCACATAGTTGGCAGCAAGGCAAACCTCCACAGTTACAAAAGAATTGAAATAACCCCCTGTATCTTATCAGATCACCATGCATTAAAGCTAGAATTCAACAAAAATACGAATTGCAGAAAACCTACGTACTCATGGAAAATGAATAACACCCAATTGCACCTTTCCTGGGTTGAGGAAGAAATAAAAAAAAGAAATTAAAGACTTCTTAGAATTTAATGAGAATGTAGACACAACATACCCAAACTTATGGGACATTCTGAAAGCAGTGCTAAGAGGGAAGTTCATAGCACTAAGTGCCCAGAAGAAGAAACTGGAGGAAAGTCACATTAGAGAATCGACAGAACAATTGAATGCTTTAGAGCAAAAAGTAGCAAACTCACAAGGAGGAGTTGACGCCAGGAAATTATCAACCATAGGGCCGAAATCAACAAAGTAGAAACTAGGAAAACAGTACTAGAATCAATGAAACAAAGAGTTGGTCTTTGAGAAGATCAACCAGATAGACAAACTTCTAGCCAAACTAACCAAAAGGCAGACAGAGAGCATGCTAATTAACAAAATCAGAAACAAAAAGGGGATATAACAATGGACACTGAGGAAATCCAGAGAATCTTCAGGTCATACTTTGAAAACCTATACTCCACAAAATTCAAAAATCTAAAGGAAATGGGCAGTTTTCTGGATATATATCACTTACCAAAATTAAACCATGATCAGATAAACAGTTTAAATCAACCTATAACCCCTAATGAAATAGAAGCAGTCATCAAAAGCCTCCCAACCAAAACAAGCCCAGGGCCAGATGGCTTCACTGCAGAATTCTACCAGAAATTCAAACAAGAGCTAATTCCAATATTCCTCAAACTGTTCGCACAATAGAAGCAGATGGGATATTGCCAAACTCTTTCTACAAGGCTACAATTACTTTGATACCCAAGCCACACAAAGATATGACTAAGAAAGAGAACTACAGACCAATATCCCTCATGAACAACGATGCTAAAATAATCAATAAAATATTGGCGAACCGAATCCAAGAACATGACAGAAAAATCATCCACCATGATCAAGTAGGCTTCATTCCAGGGATGCAAGGGTGGTTCAACATATGAATATCCACCAATGTAATCCACCATATAAACAAACTGAAAAAGAAAAACCACATGATCATCTCACTAGACACTGAAAAAGCCTTTGACAAAATCCAACATTCCTTCCTGATGAAGATCTTGGAGAGAACAGGAATAGCAGGAACGTATCTAAACATGATAAATGCAATGTACACCAAACCAATAGCCAACATCAAACTAAATGGAGAGAAACTCAAAGCGTTTGCTCTAAAATCAGGAACAAGACAAGGCTGTCCACTCTCTCCATATCTCTTCAATATTGTACTTGAAGTTCTAGCTAGAGCAATAAGACAAGAAAAGGGGATCAAAGGGATACAAATTAGAAAGGAAGAAGTCAAATTTTCACTATTTACAGATGACATGATAGTCTACATTAGTGACCCGAAAAACTCTACCAGGGAACTCCTACAGCTGATGAACACCTTTAGCAGGTTAGCAGGATACAAAATTAACTCAAAAAAATCAGTAGCCCTACTATATACAGATGATAAATCCAATGAGAAAGAAATCAGGGAAATATCACCTTTCACAATCTCCACAAGCAACATAAAATATTTTGGGATAACACTAACCAAAAAAGTGAAAGACCTGTACAATAAGAACTTTGAGACTTTAAAGAAAGGCATTAAAGAAGATACCAGAAAATGGAAAGATCTCCCATGCTCTTGGATAGGTAGAATTAACATAGTAAAAATGGCAATCTACAAATTCAGTGCAATCCCCATCAAAATCCCAACACAGTTTTTCACAGACATTGAAAGAACAATACTCAACTTTATATGGAAAAATAAAAAGCCCAGGATAGCCAAAACAACTCTTTACAATAAAGGATCTTCTGGAGGCATCACCATCCCTGACTTCAAGCTCTAATATAGAGCCATAGCTCTGAAAACAGCTTGGTATTGGCACAAAAATATACAGATAGACCAATGGAATCGAATTGAAAACCCTGATACTAACCCACGCACCTATGAACACCTTATTTTTGACAAAGGTGCTAAATCTATACAATGCAAAAAAGATAGCATCTTCAACAAATGGTGCTGGCACAATTGGATTCAGACATGCAGAAAATTGCAGATAGATCCATACCTGTCACCATGCACAAAACTTAAGTGCAAATGGATCAAAGATCTCACCACAATCCAGCCACACTGAATCTTCTAGAAGAGAAAGTAGGAATTACCCTTGAACAAATTGGCACAGGAGACCACTTCCTGAACATTACCCCAGTAGCACAGACACTAAGGTCTGTAATTAATAAATGGAACCACCTGAAACTGAGAAGCTTCTGCAAGGCAAAGGAAATAGTCAATAAGACAAAACAACCACCCACAGAATTGGAAAAGATCTTCACCGATCCCACATCTAACAGAGGACTGGTTTCCTAGGAGCTCAAGAAGCTAGCCACCAAACACCAAACAATGAAATTAAAAAGTGGGGTGCAGAACTAGAGAATTCTCAACTGAGGAATCTGAAATGGCTGAGAGACACTAAAGAAAGTGCTCAAAATCCTTGGCCATCAGGAAATGCAACACAAAACAACTTAGATACTACCACACACCTGTCAGAATGGCTAAAATAAAAAATACCAATGACAATCTATGCTGGAGAGGATGTGGAGAAAAAGGAACACTCCTCCATTGCTGGTGGGAGTGCGAACTTGTAAGACCACTCTGGAAATCAGTATGGTGGTTCCTCAGAAAAATGGGAATCAGTCTACCTCAAGATCCAGCCATTCCTCTCTTGGGTATATACCCAAATAGTACATGTTCATACAACAAGGACATATGTTCAACCATGTTCATAGCAGCATTGTTTGTAATAGCCAGAACCTGGAAACAACCTAGATGCCCCTCAACTGAAGAATGGATTGAGAAAATGTGGTACATTTATACAATGGAGTACTACTCAGCAGAAAAAAGCAATGGAATCTTGAAATTCCCAGGCAAATGGATGGAACTAGAAGAAACCATCCTGAGTGAGGTAACCCAATCACAAAAAGACAAATATGGTATGTACTCACTCATATATGAATTTTAGACATAGAGCAAAGGATTATCAGCCTATAATCCTCTTCACCAAAGCAACTAGGAAACATGACGATCTCTAAGGGATAAATGGACTCCAGGAATGGGAAGGGGCATGAACTCCTGAACTATTTGGGAGCATGAGGGTAGGGGAGAGGGAGCTGCCACAATAAGAGCAAGAGAAGAGGAGTAGAGGAGAGGAAATGTAGGAGCAGAAATATTGAGTTGGAGGAAGAATAGAGGAGAGAGACCAGCATGAGAGATACCATATCAGAGGGAGCCATTATAGGTCCGAGAAGAGACCTGGAACCAGGGAGATCTCCAGAGACCTACAAGGATGAGACGATCTGACAATCCAGGCAATGGTGGAGAGGGTAACCTAAAAGCCCTTCCCCTAAAATGAGATTGATGACTACTCTTTATGCCATCCTAGAGCCCTCATCCAGTGGCTGATGGAAGCAGAGACAGACATCCACAGATATACACTGAGCTGAAATCTGGAATTTAGTTGAAGAGAGTGAGGAATGAAGATCGAACGGGTCTGTACCAGGTTGGAGAAACCCACCGGAACAGTTGGCCTGAACAAGGGAGAGCACATCGACCCCAGATGCTGTCTGGGAGGCCAGTACAAGACTGATCCAGACCCCTGAACATGGATGTCAATAACAAGGCCTCTGCACTCCGGGGTGCCTCTGGTAGTGGTTTAGTATTTTTCTCTGGCGCAAGAAGGGACTTTGAGATCCCATCCCACATGAAGGGATACACTCTGGCCCTGGACACATGGGGAAGCACCCAGGCCCAGCACAGGATGGTTTGGTGGACACTCCAGAGCCCCCGTTGAGGGCCCTACCCTGTCTGGGGAGTAGTGGGTGGATCGGGTGGGGGGTAGGTTTGTGGTGGTGGAGGAGGGAGAGGGTGAGGGGAGGGAGAGGGAGAATGGACTTACATGTGAATCAAGCTTGTTCCCTAACTTGAACTAATAAAAAAAAAATTAGTCATATGACTAAAGTAAATTACAGGAGAAACCATCACTGCTGCCTATACTATTTAAAGTTAGGTGCATAAAATTCATGTGTCTAATACCATATGCCAATAATAATACCTTGGCAAACATTTCCTACAAATAGATAACCCGTCCAATGGAATTGCCTTTTGACCATCATAATTAGTTTACCTTGATCTATTCATATTGTCTGGTTTCAGGCTAAAACACTGTCCAACAATTTTATGCTATTTCTCAGCACCTTCCTGTCATCCTTCAGATGGAGTGCTGTGACATTTCTCAATCAAGAACCTTGGTCTCAACATTGTATTTTAATACATTTACCTCTTCACAACTACCTGAGACAATGAAGTCAGGCTGAGGAACAGGGAATAGCTTATCTGCAGGTTGTTGGAGAACTGTTTGCCTTCCTAAGCCCATAATAATAATTTTGAATAGCTTTTAGTGAGTGTGATCCCTAAATGTATTTTCAAATGATACTAAATCCCAACAGGACTCAGATCAGATTTTTTTGTCTGTGCCAAGAAAAGTGTTTTGTCCATCCTCCCAGTGATAAGATTAAGGACAGCAGAATCGTTCTTTCCTCCTCCATGCATCACAAAAAGGGTCAATTAATATTCAAACATCTATAAGGAAGAATAACTAACACCCTCTGTGTGTATGTTGTGTGATACTAATGTGCAAAACATAACTGTTCATTTATTTAGATGCTCATTCAAAACTCAGGTTTTGACTGCCTGCCCTATGCCCAGAAAAGTTCTAGGCACAATGGTGAACAGACAATTCTGGCTCATGTGGAGGGAATGTACTGTGTGGATGATGATAAGTACACTAGTATGCCAGAGAATCAATAATATTAGGCTGAAAGTGTTTTATTTGTATAATAGACACTGTAGATATAAAAAATAAAGAAGGAAATATCCGGCCAGGGGGTATCATCCAAGGTAGTGACCTGTACAATAAAGAGTCACCTGTGTCATTGTCTTCCACAGATAGAAGAAAACAAATAGAGAAGCTTGGAGCATGAAGGAATGTTTCAAAGTTCTCCATGTATCAGTTGCCTTCCATTATGCAAGCAACCTTAAGATATAGTATGATTAGGCCCTTGAACAAATAATAAAACACGAAGCTTACCTAAGTTCACACACAATAAGAAATGTTCGAGTTGATTTTCATCTCTAATGTACATATAGAACTAGATCTGTCACTCTCTCTACATTACTAGATATACACATTAACCTTAAAGTGTTTTTTTTTTTTTACCTTGGCTTTTCCACAAATGAAGGTAATTAAACAACCATTACCCCTGATTTCTTAATGAATGTGTCATCCCCATACATCCACTTGTTAAAGCTGCTGTAAAAATCTGTATCTAACTGGTACAAATGAGGGGCATGAATGACAGAATTTCAGTGTTGTATTTCTGGAAGTGTGAACCTACATGATAGCAGCTTCTTTTCTTTCTTGGAGCTGTGAGAACAGCATTTCCTCCAAGTCTTTCTCCTCATTGCTGGTGTCCTCAACAACTACAGACACTGTAGGTGACCATCTGTACCATGTACTCCCTTCTGGGTACTTACACAATATTGGTCATCATTGATTAGGACACAACATGGTTTCCTGAATTTAACAGTTCCCCAAAAGTTGACATTCCATGGTGATGAGTTGTAGAAATTCAACTTTCCATTTCTCAAAGACATACTTCATCCCCAACTAAGCCACATAAAATTTTAATGAAAACAGGGTTGCCCTAGTTCGTTTTTCTCTTCCTCTGATAAAACCTTGATTAAAAACAACTTAGGGGATGACAGAGTTTACTTAGCTTACAGATCACACTCTATCATTAAGCAAAGCCAGGACAGGAGGTCAAGGCAGGAGCCCAGATATAAGAAGAAAGGTAGAAGCAATGGAGGAATATTGCTTATTGGCTTCCTTCCCACAGCTCACTTAGTTTGTTTTCTTACTGAATCCAGGACCAAATGCTTTGAGGTGTCAGTGGGCTGAGAACTTCCATATCAGTCATTGCAATAAGAACAAGTTTTCAGTTCAAGCTTCCTACTAAGGTTATTCTAGACTGTGTCAAGTTGACAAAAACTAGCCAGAACAATTGGTCCCCTGTCAACTTGACCCATCACTATTGAACTATAACCTTTTCTTGTTTATGTTAAAGGCTCAAGTTATTATCATGACTCAAAAACATAACCCCAAAAGTCTTCTAATCTTTAAAAATTCCAACACTTCAAAAGTCTTATGCCTCTTTTAAAGTCCAAAGTCTCTTAACTGTAGGACCCTGTAAAAATTCAAAATAAGCCATAAGCCACATACTTTTTTATTTCTTTCTTTTTTTCCTCTATTTTTTGTTTGAATTAGAAACAAGATTGTTTTACATGTCAATCCCAGTTTCCTCTCCCTCCCTTCCTTCCCTGCCCGCCTCAACTAACACCCTACCTATACCATACCCATTCTTCTCCCCAGGGTGGGGTGAGGCCTTCCATAGGGGGTCTTCAGTCTGTCGTAGCCTTTGGGACAGGGCCTGGGCTCACCCCCTTGTGTCTAGGCTCAGGGGGTATCCCTCTATGTGGAATGGGCTCCCAAAGTCCATTCCTATGCTAGGGATAAGTACTGATCTACTATAAGAGGCTCCATAGATTTCTGAGGTCTCCTCACTGACACCCAGGTTCATGGGGTCTAGAACAGTCCCATGCTGGTTTCCCAGCTATCAGTCTGGGGACCAAGAGCTCCCCTTTGCAGTTGCAATCAAATGAAAGCAAAACCAGCCTCCAATAGTTAAGTAGCTCAATGTCTGATATCTGTGACTCACGAATTTCTAGGTTCCAATGGGCCTAGAAAATCCCATTTTCCTAGCTCTGCTACCCACAGCACACAAAACTTGTTTCATGCACTCAAGTTGGCTCTACACCACATATACCACTTTCTTTGGTAGCCATCCATTGCCCTGTCATCCACAATAAATTGGGTCTTTACTGCAGCTGAATACAACTCTACAACAATGACATCTCTTTGGGGAGACACTGACTCTAATGTACAGTAACAGGTCTCTGCTGTTTAAGACATAATCTCAGTGTCCACTAGAGCCCAGTTTCTATGTGTCAGCACTGAAGAAATACTTCCCAGATTTCACCTCAACTAACTGCATTTCTCTCAGCAAGTCCCCAAGGAAGCAGCTTACTAAGCTTTAGCACTCAAAAGCTTTTCCAGGCCCAAGTTCCAAAGACTTCCTAGGTTCTCCCAAAAGCAACATGGTGAGTACATGGTGGTGTTGTTCTTTTTGATGTATTTTTATTTAATGAAGTCTTTTGTTTCTTGTTTAAAATAATCCTCTCAGTAAAGCTAAATCTTCACCACCACAGCATCTAGACTCCAAGGTAGCCCATGTTAGCATGTACTTTGTTTTTCTAAACATACAAAGATGTACATGGATAATAAGTCTCTGTTCCCTGGAGTTTCAATTCTGAGATTCAGGTGCCCATGATCAAAAAGTTCTGAAACTGGTAAATGAAAAGCCTCAGATACACTCAATGTACATTTTGCTTGCTCAATGTTCTACAAAGCATGATGAAATCTCTCACTGTGCCTCATAGACAAGAGGGATCTACTATGCAGAGAATTCCCTGTGCTGGTATTTTCTTTATACATGTAAATGCACATTAAAAACAGTACACTCCATCTGATCTTTCTTAATGAACCCCATTCTACCAGGTTACTCTAACTTGATTATTTAACAGTCCAACTACATTTCGTAATATCTGTGTTATACCTTAGTTTGGCCTGCTATAAGAAAATACAACAGAATGAGTATCTCCTTAGCAACAGAAATGTATTTCTCACAGCAACATGGGCAGAAAGTCTGAGATCATGGAACACATATGCTCAGATATTTATCTGACTGTTTCTCTTCCTATTGCTGCATGATAGAATTCCTGACAAATGCAACTTAGTGGAGAAAGAGTTCGTTCTGGTTCACAGTTCAAGTGTATAGCCCATCATTTTGAAAATGTCAAGGTGCAGAGCTGAAGCAACTATTCTCATCTCATTCATAATAATATCCAAAAAGCTATAAATCCATATTTCTACTCAACTTCCTTTCTCACTTTTATAGTACAGGACTCTACACATGGAATGGTGGCACCCAACAGTAGGTGGAGCCTCAATTTAATGAAATCAAAATAACTGCCACATGCATGTCAGAGGCCCTCTCCCAGGTGATTGTAGAACCTGTCAAGTTCATAATTAACACCAATCCTCACAATTCTCATTCTTGGCTTACAAGCTTTCTTCTCCTGGCTGTGTATTTGTATGGTATAACGGGGGTAAGAAGGCTCTGTGAAGACCCTTTCACAAGGCCAACAATGCCAACTCTCTAATCTCATCATTAAATTATTAACAAGATATCCTCTCTCATAATATCATCCTATTATGGGCTATAATTACTTTATATGAATGTGATTGGGACATAAACATGCAGTTGATGTAATGCACCATAACTCATTGTACAATTATCCACTTGTGAAGCTTTCTCATGTATTTGGCAGTGTTTTTCCTCTTATCACAGGTCCACATGGTATATTGGCTCTCAGAGCTATAAGCAGTGTAACAGTAGAGAAATCCTTACTAATCTTTCATCAAGAATTTGCCTCCTCCATTGTCACCTGTAAACACAGCCACTGAGTAAAGTGCTTTGGGAAACAGACTTTCTTTATAATTTTCATTCAACTTTTTTTTTTCAGAGCTAAGGATCGAGTCTTTTTTCCCAAGAGGCCAAGTTTCTTCATGAGTAAATAGAGATGCTCTTTGTAATCACCTCCTAGGATCATTAGAAGACTGGTTTCAGGAGAAACAAGTTCCTGAAACAGGGAAAACTAATAGTAACTCTTTGTTAAACATGATCTACTTTGCCATGATTAGTCAGGCTTCCTGTGCCTTATTTTAATTAGCTTTGTAAACTCATCAGTGTACTTTTTCTGATTGTTTGGTGGCAAAGGTTAAGAATGCAGCTTTGTGCCAAAACAGTGGCTTCAATGTCACACTCATCACTAAGATACTGTGTAGGCAGACTTTTCTGTCCCACCAACCAACTTCCAAATAACCACACAGAGACTTATTAATTTTAAATGTTTGGCCAATAGCTTAGTTTTGTTAGTAACTAGCTCTTACATCATAAATTAACCTGTATTTTTTATCTATGTTCTACCACATTGCAGTACCTTTCTTCAGAACAGCATGCTCATCTTGCTTCTTCCCAAGTCTCTTCATGACTCTGCCCTTCCTCATCCCAAGGAGCTCTCTCTGCCCGAAAGTCCCATCTAACCTCTTCCTGCCTAGATACTGGACATTTAGTTCTTTATTAAACCAATGACAGCAACACATCTTCACAGTGTACAAAAAGATTGTTCCTCAACAATACTACTTATGAAAACAGAGAGACAAGTAGGGTATTGGGGCAAAGTAGAGGACAATGGTAGATGCATCATCACCAGATATCCATTAGCAAGTGGATAGAGCCCGTTGTGGAAAGATGCTAGAACAGAAATTGAAATATTTTAAAATCAATCAAAACAAGAATTTTAGGGAACTATACTTTCTGTTATTTCTTATTGTGAACACAGAAGTAGCAAAGAATAGAAGAACATCTTCAAGAACTTACAGTAAGTACTTGCTAAATAAGAAAATACTAGTCAAAGGAATTACTGGGTAGTTAGCAGGGAAATGAAAACTGAGTTTTTAGTAATCAAGAAGCAGTTGTGTTGGTGACTAATCTGCTCAGATATTGAAGACATGAACTTGTATGGCACAGAATGACTTTGTAAGTCTGAAATTGCAGGTTCAATAAATTTTATTGACCATTGGCAGTAGGAAAAAAGAGTTCCCAGTCACTATCAAAAGAGTTTGATATATTAATCCTGAATTTAATGTACATAGTAACCTATTAATTGTGTTAGGGAGGGTACACATTTATTATCATAAAATATTTTATTTTGATACGATTTTAATGATTCTGTAGCTTGAACATATAAATTCATAGGAGAAAATTAAAATCCATGTTTAATATTCATTGTATTTTATTAAAGTTCTCTCTTCTTTTACATAAAAATAAAAGTCCTACAAAAACATTATTGTAAATAAAAGAAAAGTAAAATAATAAAAGTCCTAAAATGTTGCCAAGAGTGTTTTAATTTACAGATTCACACTTACATTTTGAAATTTGTAAATAAGTAAATCCCTTTAAGTAGAACTGATGTTTGTAGATTCATATTAAAATATCTAAATAAATGAATGGTATTAGGAAACACAATGACAAACACTACTGTCAGTATTTTCTGACACTTCTGAAGAGATATGGTCCCTAATAACTCAAAAGAAAATCAAAGTTACAAAGCAATGCAAGTCAGAAGCCCTGACAGACAGTATATTAGGATAACTTTTTATGACAAGCTTAGTTTAAAAGAAATGTTATAAAATGTGAATATCTGAGAGAAGGAAAATGAATTCAAGATTAAAAGTTCAGATTTCAAGACAAAAATAGTATTTCATGGACAAATGGTCTCTATGAGAAGACAATCTGAAGTATTCCCAGTGAAAGCAATGCCTCTATAATAAAAAGATATCAAAACAACAACAACAATAAGTTACATTATAATAGTTACCATTCAGTTATATTCCTTCTATCACTGTGTCTCATTAACCATATCCAGGCCCAAACAAGTCATGGTAACTTAGCTGATTTAGGATGCACAGTGATATCTGATAAATAGAATTCTTTCATGCAGGTCACATCATAATAATGCTATTTTAATCTCTAAAAGCATCAGCTTGAGATTGTCCTAAATTTTATGAACAGTACCGAGAGCTTATGTATTCCATAGTTTCATTTAAAAATAGAACATTCTATGTTATTATTCTCTTTGCACAATGCTATGACTATACCGATAAGCAGAAAATGAACAGTAAACCTAAAAGAACAAATGATAGCAAATACTCTTTTCAGATTTCAGTGTTTCCCAGACCCAGTGATCAGAAGGCTTGGTTCTCAGTGAATAAGAGTGGAAGGTGCTCATGTGAGTCAAGTGGCTCTGAGAGAGAGGCCTCTGCCACAGCATCAGAATTCCTGCAAGCTCTTTACTATATAATTCCAAAGGAAAATTGGCTTTTGGAACTAGAGCTCCCACATTTATCTTATTTTATTTCTGGGGATAAGAGGACTAGAGATCTGTCACAAGCCATCATGAGGACTGAAGAGCTGCCTGGATGTTTGTGACTACCAGACAACTTGTGAGAACATCAGGTCTCTGTGGAGACAGATGGAGTCCTTGCATCCTCCAGCACACAGTGGGGTAAAGAGACTCTCCAGTAAAACATAAAGAGTAAAGACAATGCCATCAAATGACTCAGACTCTGAATTTTGTGAAATTGACAGCATTTGTGAAGGAGTTAATAAGTAACAGAAAAAGATTTTCTATTTGATGTCTAGTGCTAGGATTCTAACATCTGCAATCCTCAGAAGGAGGGAGGGAGGGAAGGAAGGAGGGAGGGAAGGAGGGAGAGAAAGAGAGAGAGAGAGAGGGAGAGAGAGAGAGAGAGAGAGAGATTGTGTACCAGCTATCCCAGCTATCACTTGAATACTTTGTTAATATATGTTCATCATATGTTTATGCTCTAAATTCATGTAATAAGAAGCATCCCAGAAACACAACATATCAGCATACTCTCCTCGTTCTGCAACGCCAGACATTTTGGAAGAAACAAGTTTGTGCATCAGTTACCATGCATGACAAAGTCTATGAAGATGCAGACAGAATAGAAACCCAGTGATAGAAGAGATTCTTTTCTAAAACTACAAAGCATTGTCATACTTTTGGGTTAAACATGAATTCTTAAATACAAAAAGCCTGTGCCCTTCCCTGTTGTTTTTCTGTTAGCAGAAAGGCTGTACCTGAATCTATTGATATTTTAACTAACCTGTATGGACCCATGGCACTGAAGTCAACACCTCCCTCACCTCTCAGTCTACACACAGCCTGGAGGGATTTCTGGTCCTGATGGCACAGGCTCTGCCATAGCAGCCAAATGCAGTTTTTTTAACTAAGTCTATATTGTTCTATTTACCAGTGGAGACTCACAAGTCAAATGTTGGGGTGAAAACCTGATGACTCAAAAAAGGCCCAGAAGCAACCTGCTGACCAAGCAATAGAGCGTCTCTCCAGCTATCCCAAACTATAAAAAGACCACGAAACTCCAAGTCCTTCCCTATTCCTTCCTATGTGTTTGTCTTCCAGAATCCTCCATACTTTCTATGGCTAATTTCTGTCAACTAGTAGCTGGTTCTACCTCCTGAACAAAGGTTGATTTTATTAACAGTCTTGTGGTTTCACAGTGTGCTCAAATCTCCCACAATACTTCCTTTTATCTTATATACAAAGATTCACCCGCCTGCTTTTCTGTCATTTGATTATCAGGAAAGACACTGACCAGCATACCCTTGCTATACTGTGAAGCTCATCTTATTCTCCAAAATACCTTGATCACATTTTAAAATGTGGGAGGCCACCAAGGAGATGCAACCTAGAAGATAACAGACAAAGAATCAGCACTCCCACAACCCATTTTTTTTTTTTTTTTTTTGATGAATCTCTACTTCCAGAAACAAGCATCCTGGGAAGTGAGAGTTCTCTGTATTTTGCTGGAAGAGCAAGAGAGGAGACAGCAGAAGACAGAACTTACCATTTCTCTCTTTTCTGCTTTACTTTTGAGCCATCTACAAAATGACACATCACAAAGAGATGGAGCCAATTTTCAGATTTGGACCCCACAGCCAACTATCCACACACATACTTGGAAAGCCAGCAGCCTCTTCTTGCCAACTCAACAGGATGAAGTCTGCTAATGAAGGCTTTCCAAATGGACAGATGTAGAAATACTGTTTCATGGGTCTTGTACTAAAATGAATACTGCCGACAAAATTCAATGGCAGTGAAATTGTGTCGCAAAGGCTGCATGGTTGTGGGAGGGAATATACACAGCCATGAGCAACTGCTGTACTGTGAAAAAAAATCCAGTGTGTTTCTTTACAAATATAGAGACTATAGAACTGCATTTCATGCTTGATGGTCTCTTAACTCTGCTTAGCATGAAACTGCACTTAAATAGTGCAGTGCTAATAGCTAGGAAATTCTAGTAGAGGAAATTAAATCCAGCACGTTACATTCCTAGCAAAGGCTACTATTCAAAGGGATAGGAGAAACTAGAAAAGGACTTGTCACAGAGCAATCAAAATTTCAGAACTGTAATTGAAGAGGTGTCAAAGTCATCTATTAAAACAAATAAATGGCAATCTTTAAAACATATGACTGACTTTAAGAAACACAATCTTCCTCAAAGTCTGTTTGGTTATTCAATTAACATTTATTGTTAAAATAAGTAATATTCATAAATGCATACAATGTGTTTTGAGTAAACCCACCCTCTGTTTCCTCTCCTAATTTTCCCCCATTCTCCTGATACTTTGCTTCCCAACTTCCTATGCTCTTTCTTTCCTTTTTTAAAAAATGCTGAGTCCACTAAGTGTTCTCAGTGTTGCCTGTATGGACATTAGTGTAGAACCATCCATTGGAGCACAGGTAGCTGCTCACTGCCTTCATCCCTGAAGTAGACTGACTTTTCCCTCTCCCTCCTGAAGTACCCGTCAATTTCCAGTAGCACCCCAGATTATGGAGAGACTTTATAAGTACTTTTACCATCCAGGCTGATAGTTTGGCTGACTTAATGTTGTACAGGTCATGTGCATGCAGTCACAGCCATTGTGACTTCATGAGTAACATGGCCCTATCATGTGTAGCAAATACTGTTTTGCACTGTATGTTTATTCCTGGATCATACAATCCCCCCACCATCCAAGATTGGCCCTGAGCCTTTGGAAAAGGAAGTATCATATAGATCTCCCACTTCAAGCTCAGGACTCCACAATCTCTTATTATCTGAACATGGGACAGTTATTGGTCTCTGTATTTATCACCATCTACTGAAGAAAAGAAGCTTCTCTGATGAGAGTTGAAGGATGGAATAATCTATGGTAATAAAGGTAAGAATTTAGGTGAAAATTTATACTATTTCTATTTGAAAGAATAAGATTTTCCCCTATGGCTTATGTATGACCTGGCCAGCTATGGTTTTTCTGCCCAATTAATAGTACCAGATAGGGTTCAATCTTTTAGAGTGGGCTTTAAATAAATCATAAAGTGCCTGGTTACTCCCATGACCTTTATGCCACTATTGCACCACTGGGCATATCTTTCAGGTAAAGTCATCATTATAGTATGCAGTATTTACAGCTGATTGAGACTATTAATTTGTTACTTAGTTTTCTTCTCTTTTAGCCTGCATAGCACCTACAGAATTATGAAAACTAAGGAGAGATGAAACTTCCAGATGAGTACCAACTGGATTTCTCCATGTAACATGAATTAGGTGTATGGCATCTTCACAAAAGGGTCTTATCTCCAAGTCCCAGAGAGTAACTTTAGTGGTTAAATGAAAATGGCACTAATAAACTCAAAATCATATATTTGAATATTTGGTCTCAAGTTGATGGAATTGTTTGGAAAGGATTGGGAGGTGTGGCCTTTTTGAAGGAAGTGTGTCATGAAAGGTGAGATTTCAAAAGAATCTACAATTCCATCTCTTTCTCCCTCCATTTGTCCTTCCTTCCCTTCCTCATGTTTTCTAATCAATATGTGAGCTCTCAGCTATTCCTGCCATCATCCCTTTGTTCCACCATCATGAACTCTAATCTCATGAAACTATAAGCCAAAAATTTATTTATTTTAAAATTGCCTTGTTCATGGTAATTTATTACTGCACCAAGAAAGTAACTAAGAGGGCAAGTGGGAGCAGTGACAATAGACTACACTGTTTTGGGGAATGTCTATGATACTCTTCTGACAAATGATTCAGGAAAAGTTAATCCATACCTAAACACTGGGCTTTATATTTGATAACTTATGTTGTCTGGGAGAAGCAAATATCCTGTTGTTATAAATGCTATTAAATCCTTTATTACCTTTTAATTCTCCATCTTCTAATATCAGGATCTGGAATTCTGAAGAAACACTCAGATCATAGCAATGAATATCACAGAAATAATGTTGAATGAAATCTGACAAACCCAAAATAACAATGTGTTATGTGAGTCTACCAACAAAAAGATGAAAGACAAGCAAAACTAACAAAAACTATTAGACACTGGGTAGTGATTATAGGGTAGCAATATGATGCCTAGATATAGTTTCAATAGGCTTCTGAAATGTTGGATATATTTTGATTCTTTTTCTGGGTGCTAGCTGTATCTGAGTTTGCTCTGGGAATTTTTGAGCTACATCTTTTTCTGTTCATTTTATGTTCAATAACAAGTTTGTGTACATAAAAGGAAGTATCCATTCATAGAAAATTAATAAGAAGTACATGCTTCACATTAGACAGTGGGAAAGCTAAAATTATTCCTATGAATATGACTTGTTAAATATACTACTTTGTACTAGCAGCGAACACCAAAATGAATTAAACAATGTGTGAAAGCATTGAGTCAATGGAAATACTATTTCCTTTAAAATGATTCTGCACATACAAAATACCCTGTGTGGCGGGGGAGCAGTATGTTCTAAATGAGACTCCGTCAATTGGTTTGTTCAGCAAACTTCTGCAAAAATCTAAGAATGTGGTGTCTATAAAAGGTATGTCCTGATAAGACCTAATTACTCAATAAGCCACTTTTGCCTTATAGCTGGACAATTGTACTTTCTATCATTCATCTTGTTTCTGAATCCAACAGAATACCTGGAAATCCCCAAGTTCAGGTAATAGTGATGTTTAAACTGCCAACATGGGTCAGTAATTTCTTTTCTGGAACTGAGTGTGACAATACTAAAGCTACACCCATGTGCACTTAAACACAAAACATAATCTTTCTCATCATGGCTTTCCATAGGTGAAGTAAAATCTGTAGTCAGGTAATGGGGGTGGGGGTTTAGTCCTAATGTTCCTGAATAGTTAGCTGTGCTGTCTAGTTTGATATGAACTTGACAAAAGTTCCAGTCAGCTGGGAAGCAGAAGCACAATTGGGCAAATGTGCCTACTAGAATTGCCTGTGGGCAAGTCAGTAATGGATTTTCTTGATTTATGATTTATATGGGCAGGCACAGCTGACTGTGGGTGATGTCCACCCTGGGCTGGTGGTCCTGGGTACCATAAGGAAGCAGACTGAACAAGCCATGAGGGAGCAAGCTAGTAAGTAGCAACCTTCCCTGGCCTCTGCATCAGTTACCTCCTTCAGGTTCCTGCCTTGAGGTCTTGCCCTGAATTCTATCATGATGGACTATAAGGTGTAAAATGAAACAAACTCCTCTCAGAGTTCCTTTTGACCATGGTACCTTTTCACAACAATAGAAAGCATAAGCAAGCCAAAGTGTATCATGAAGTTCTCACCTTGAGAATACAGAGCAACAGTCTGAACATGGTATCCTAACAGTAGCACAGGAGAAATAAGTCCACTGCAGTTTTTGCTGAAAATGAATATTCATAGGCATTTAAGGGCATGCCGATGAGAAGACCTTATTTGTCATTCCCCCTTTCTGACACTTGCTCTTACTCAGTTTTTGTGAAAGGAGAATTCATACACTTAAATACAGCATCCTTCTAAATAAAGAAATGCCACGATTCTAACCATATCTGCTCATAAATTTATACACAAAAATGTCCACAATAAATTTACCCCAATCTTATACCTTGTCCATTGAGCCCTCTACTTGGCATCTTTCCCACTAGTGTGTCACATAAAAGAAAACTATTAAATTGGAATAATGAAAACTAGAAGCAATATTAAGGCAAGCTATGTTCCATGCAGAGTAGAAAGTTGGACTTAGATTTCCTTCCTTTATTCTGTCCTTCTCTTCATTTTTCCTTCATTCACTTTCTTTCCTTTCCTTCCCATGTTTCCATGGTGGTTTGAAAGAAAATGGTCTCAAAAGGGAGTGGCACTATTAAGAGGTGGGGCTTTGTTGGAGTGGGTTTGACCTTGTTGGAGGAAGTGTGTCACTGTGGAGGTGGGCTTAGAGGTCTCATATATGCTCAAGCCACACCTAGTGTCTCAGAATACTTCCTATTGCCTGCACAGGATTGAAACTCTCAGTTAACTCTCCAGCACCATGTCTGCCTGCATGCCTCCATGTCACACCATGATGATAATGGATTGAAACTCTGAACTGTAAGCCACCCAATTAAATGTTTTCCTTTATAAGAGTTGCCATGGTGTCTCTTCACAGCAATAGAAACCCTAAGATGTTTTCCATTCTCTTTTCTTGATCTTTACACTCTCCTGACCCACTCCCTCCTATTGACATAGGTACACCCCCATCTTACCTTCAAGTTTACAACTAAGTAGCTACAGACCTTAAGTTCCAATTCTAAATTAATTTTAAGGCGATATCAGTTCTATTATTCACAGATTCTTTGTGCTATAAAATATATTTCTTGTTAAAAGATGCAATGACCTCTAACGTTATTGACACTTATAATGATGGTGGTGATGAATGATGATGATGATGGTGATGGCAGGTGTAGGTCAGAACACAACTCTCAGGACTTGATTCTTTCCTCAAACCATAGGTTCTGGATATCAAATGCATGCCATTGGGCTTTGATGGCAAGTGCTTTTCACCTACTGAGCCATCTTGCAACCTTGAAAACCCAGTACTATTAACTTAGTTTCAGAACCCAACCCTGATACACCTTTACATTGTGTAAGGAATATGGAGAGAAAGGCCACCTTAGGCTGCATGAAAGTCTCTCTTGACAATGTGACTACAATGGGCCTGACTTGTACCTGACTGCAAAAGCAGTAGAATCAGCTCTGATGACAAGCATCTTATTGAAGCATCAGCAGAGTTTTGTTCCTTTTATGTCTTCTTGCTGTCCTTAGAGGAAATTCCCAACTGCTGCCAAGTCTGCAGTGACATGAGTCTTGTGTGTTTATCTATGTCTTCTTTTGCCTGTCATATGTCCCCCTATGATTATTTCAGCTGTTCCTCTGAACACCCATGAAACATGCCAAAATCATCTCTACCTTCCTTACATGGAGGTAAGCTGCTCCTTGTGTCTCAAATGCCCTACAGTTTCTTTCCTCCATATATCTACTTCCCTTTAATCCTTCAAGATTCAAGTCAAAAGTCACTAGGTCCTAAAGCCCATTCTATCCATAACAGTTTCTTGCAGACTTATAACTATTTCATTGCTGTCTTTATTGAAACTTATACACACCTAAATTTGTGGGGCTTTTCATAAAATGTGGGTTTTTTGGTTCCTTATATTGCAATATATGTTTTCTATTTGTTCATTTCGTTTCTGTCGTCATAGTCCTTACCACATAGTAGACAGAAAATAAGCATTTTAAATGAGCAAGTAAATGTAAAAAGCCAGGTGAAATGTTTTTATTCATGAGTGTAAAATTAAAGTTACTTTTGTTTGGAATAATAGCAACAAATTTTCTGTAGCTAAAAAGAAATGGCAGATTCAAAACAGTGATGTCCCTGAATATTCTTTTTATTGCATTCCATTTCTTGTTAAGTGTGTGTGTGTGTGTGTGTGTGTGTGTGTGTGTGTGTGTGTGTGTGTGTGTCTGGCTGTGGCTGTGGCTGTGGCTGTGGCTGTGTGTGTTTGTGTATGCTTATACACAATACACATGCAGAGTTCAGAGAACAACTTGCAGAACTATGTTCTTTCCTTCTACCACTTGGGTCTCAAAGATTATACTCGTTTGTCATGCCTAGTAGTAAGTACCTTCACTGTCACACCCATTGATAACCCCTGAATATTCTTTGTGAATAGGATCTATGCTAGCCTGATAAATATACTTCAATACAGAACCTTTGAAGTTCAGGGCTTTCACTTATTTCCCCAAAATACAATTGGCATAGAAAAGTCAATGCTATCCATTCCCACAAGTAGCCAGAAAGGAATTCAGTTAAATGGTGCAACTTTTGTGGAAGCTTGGCAGTTCCTCAAAAAGCTAAACAGAATCATAAGACAATGCAGCAATTCCATTCTTAAATATATACCCACATGCAATTTAAAGCAGAGCATAAAGAAATATTTGTATGCCATTGTTCACTACATCAAGGTTCTTAATAGCCATAAGATGGAAACAAACCAAGGACACTTCAACAGTATTATGGACAGCAAAATGTGTCATATGCACAGTGGATATTAGACATAAAAGGAAATAAAGTTCTGGTACATATTTACATACAGCATGTGAGCCTTAGGAATACTATGATAAATGAAACAAGTCAGGCAAATAGGAACAACCATTGTATGATACCACTGTTGTGAAATATCTAAAATGAGAAGAATAATATAAAAGTAGAGTGATGAATATCTGGAGAATAAGCTTAATGATTGCAAAGCCAAACTGGGATTGGAAAAAGAAGCCAAATGTCCTAAGCCACAGATTAGAATAAATGCTAATGAAATGCCTAAGACAGGCTTGTAAAAGACCTGTACCTAGATACACAATTCTTAATAAACAATAAGAGGCCAGTTTTGAAATGGGAAAAACATCCAAGCAGAAACCCAGCAAAGAAGATGTGTTCATAAGAAATCACTGTAGGACAAGATTCTAATACCATATGTCATTAGAAAATTAAAATCAAATACAGTATGTCTATTGAAAGAGTTAAATTCTAAGGCAGTAATAAAACCATGTTCTGAAAAGAATGAGGACTAATAAAAATTCTTGTTTATTCTTGGCATAAAGTGACAGCCACTTTGGAAAGCAGTTTATCTATTTATTCCAAAGCTAAATGTATTGTCACCAGAAATCCAACATGTAGACTGGTTAGTATTTGTTCATATAAAATCTGTACACTTGTTTATAGCAGCTTAATTGATAATTGCCAACTCTTAGAAACAACAATTTGTTCCTTAAGCAAATAGATACAAAATAAGTGGTATGTCCATGCAACGGAATATTATACAGAAAGAAAATGAATGAATTAATAAAATAAAATTTATCCAACAGACATATACAGAACATTCCCACCAATAACAGGAATATATATGCATATATATAGATATATATGTATATATACATTCTCATATTAGAGAACAAAACACACTTTAATAATTTCTATGAAATCAATATAAGATGCATTTTCTAATGACTATTATGTGAAATTAGAAGTCATAATATTGAAGAAAAATGATGAATTCAGAAATATTTCCAGGTAACCAATTGATCGAAGAAGAAATAAAACCCAAAAAATGTATCTAAAAATTAATAGGTTTCTAGAAACATAACAGTTAGCAAAACTGAAACATGAAGAAGTAGAACATGAACAGACTGAAATAGACTTCAGGATCAGGTGGCTTCATGTACAAATTCTACCAACTAATGTCTGTCTTTCAAGATGTTTAAAAGTTTGATTGGGAAGGAAAACTCCAAACTAATTTTATGAGTCCAGGATGGTCCTACCATAGAACTCAGACAACAAAACCACAAAAAATTACAAGTCAATATTTCTAATGGACACTCCTACAAAAAAAAAAAATCCTAAAATAAAAGCAAATCAAATTCAACTTTCCATTCAGTTCTGCTGAGAAGCTAAAAATGCACTAAAAATATATCATTTTAAGGCTTATTATTTCTTTAAAATAGGCCACGTCTTGAAAATAGTTATGAGGGATGCAGCATTGTAAATGTAATTAATGCCAGTAAGCTATAAGCAGATGGAAATTGTGAAGCTGGTGTCCTTGAGAAGGTCAGCACCTTGGAAAGGGAATGAGGCACTCTGGGAGTACATGCCCAGGGATATGGACTAGGTAATATGAAGTTGCTTAAGGCAAATCAGGTATATCAGCAAGAGAGTGCAAAAATCACAGAATACGCAACTACTAAACACATCTAAATTCCTTCCTATGGATGCCCAGAAATATCTGGAGAAGACTTCAGATATATTCCCCTATGAAGATTTGTGAAAAAGTCTGAGTTACAGAAACATACAATGTGTAAACCACAGATGATCTTTCTTAATTCCAAACACTACTCTACTTGATGTCTTTACTTTTGTTAAGGATCCTGATATTTTCATAGCCCCACGAACTTAAAATGAGACTAAGTGGGATTTCATATTTATTCTTCTTGCTCATATCTAGTATTTCTCTGAGTTCTGGAAATTCTTTTCAGTATCTGGAACACACTAACTTCTGCTTTTAGTATTTTGTCCAGTGCTTTATTACAATCTGTTTAGAGCAAAGTTTCCACCTGTGTTGACACTAGATTCTTCCATTTAATATCTTCTATCTTGACAGCTGCCAAATTTGTCTTCCTAACATTTATCTCCAAGCTTCTGTTTGAGTTGAGATATATTTCTCCTCCCTGACCACCAGCCAAAGCACCAGACACCACAATCTGGAATTCAAGGCCCTCCACAATATGAGCTGCAATTTGCAGAATATTTCTTAGTGGTCCACTAAAAACACTGAGCATAAAATAATACACAAGACAATATGAGCTTGACAGTGTTGAGCAGCTCCTGAGGGAAGCCTAAAGGGAATACAGTCCAGTAATCCCATGTTAAGTTTAAATAGTCTAGCTCCCAAAACTTGCCTGAAGCATGGCGATGACCTGAGGCAATGTGATCCTGACCAAATTTCTAATAACTGCCCATGAGGGTGGGATGTGAATAAAGAACTCTTTCACTTCAAACTTTCATTCTCTCTTTCACTATTTCCTGCAAGCCCTGGACTTGCATATATTAGTCTTCTAAAATTAGTTTCTCTTATGAATCTTGTGGTTCTTATTTGTGCTAAAAATATTGTTTTGATTGTCTTGAACTCCACAAGCTCTGCTCATTTCAGGGACACATTCAGTAATGTCCACCTCAACTGTTGCTTCCTACCTCGAGCTCTTGCTAATTGTACCAGTTACTTTTCTATTGCTGTGAGGAGAAATCATAACCAAGGTAACTTACAGAAGAAAAGATTTCAGAGCATCATGGTATGGAGCATGTCATCAAGGAGACAGGCATAGCACTGGAGCAGTAGCTGAGAGCTTACATGCTGAGACAACAGCTACAAGGCAAAGAGAGGGGCGGGAGGAGGGAGAGTGGTGGGAGGAGGGAGGGAGAGAGAGAGAGAGAGAGAGAGAGAGAGAGGAGAAAGAGAGAGAGAGAGGGCTAACTAAGAATAGTGTGGGTTTTTGAAACCTCTAAGTCTACCCACAGTGACATACTTCCTCCAACAAGGTCACCCCTCCTAATCCTTTCCAAATAGTTCCAACAACTGTGGAACAAGTCTATGGGCCCATTCTCATTCAAACCACCACACTAACCAAACATGATCTGACTTCTCCCAGGTTTCCTTTCTCATAATTACATAATCACTTTTTGTTTTGGTTTCTGTTGTGGTTCTGAGATAGGAACTTTCATTATATAGAATGGAATGGTTCACAAATGAGCTCTAAAAGCAATTGTAACAGAGAAATTTTGCAGAGATTGTTGGTATGGAGACTACTTTGTTTATTGCTTTTTTGTTTGCTTCCTTCTTTTGTTCTTGTGTGTATGCAAGCTCGTTGATATACATGTACATGTATTGGTTGTCATGCACGTGGAAATCAGAAGTTAATACCCATGTTTTTCCTCAGATATCACCCACATTTTTGAGATCTGGTCACTTTGTCTGGAACTCACTGATGAAGTGAGATTGGCTGGTCAATGAGTTTGAGGGATCTGCCTACACCCCTGCCCCATTGCTGGAATTAGAAACTCATGTTACCAAGCCAGGCTTTTTAAAAATGATTTTGGGAATGGGACTCAGATTCTCGTGCTTACAAGAAAAGCACTTTACTATCAGAGCTATCTTCCCAACCTTATGGATGCCATATTCTAAAGACATGCATTTAAACATGCATTAAAATGTAATGTCTATTTAAAAGGTAGAATTGTTACTTTATAGAATCTTCTTGAAGTGTGAGCCCTACAGCAATGATGTTAGAATCACCCAGTGTATCAGCTTTCCCATTGGTATGACAAAAAACCTGACACAAGCAACATCAGGAAGGATGGGTTCAGTGGGGCTTATTATTTAAAAGGGATGCAGGCTGTTGCCCACAGCTGGAAAGGCATGGCAGCAGCACCTTGAGAGAGCTGGTTGTGTTATATCCACTGTGAGGAAGTAGAGAGCTGATAGTAAGACTTGGTATAAAATCCCAAAGCCCAAGTCCAGTGACGTACTTTGTCCACTAAGGCTCCATCTCCTAAAGGTTCTATAGTGTTTCACAACAGCATCATCATCTGGGAACCACACATTCAGAAACATGGGCCTTGGGGGAATATTATAATAAATTAAAAAGTATATTATAATAGTCATCCATATGATTGTGATGCAAGCTAAGATGGAAATCCACTTTGTTAAAGTCAAACATTTTTCTACATGCACTTCTTGGATCTTGTAAATTATCTAGCAAACATTTAATATGTTTTACTAAGGATAGTTTAAAATTAGAAAGTAAGATGACTTCTTGTACTAATCTTTGTTTTCCAAATATGCAAAGCAATCTGTTTTAATGGGGGAAAAACATTAATTACCATCCTATAGAAGCAGCTGTCTATCGCCCAGGGAGCCTTCTGTTTATAAAAGTAAAATTCCATAATAGCACAAGCATATTGTTCACTTAGAAATGCATTCAGTAGTCATTTGCTGGTGCATTTCTGCATAAATTATATTTGTTTATAATATTAATCAACAGCATTAAACATTTCACTTCCTTGAACACACGAGAGAAAAACCACATAATCAATGAGGAAAACTACATAAGGAAAGGAAGGTCAGAAAATTATACACAGCACATAAACTGATAGAATTTCTAAATATTTTAATAGGAAAAGATACGTGAGTAAGTACAATGTATGATGCTCATGGGCATATTTTATTGAACTGCTTCATAGCCATCTCTTCAGCCTAAGCCAGGAATATTATTTGATTTTATAAACTACATGTAGTAAGACTAGCAAAATACTCCCACATTTGTCTATGCATTGTGACCAATTTCATCTTTACTGTTTTCTCTTTGACTTCTGAGGTATAATCTCCCCCCAACTGCTCTGTGAAGGAAGCTATTTACTAATAAACATTTTAAAATCCTCCTTCCAGCAACTTCATCTCATCCTCTCTGAGGATCCATCCTAGCTTTTAGCCACCCCATTCTAGTGTCTCTATTAGACAATTTTAGATTTTGCATTAAAAAATGAGACCATGTTAATATTGTCTTTTTTGAACCTGCCTTATTTTACTCAGCATGGCCTATCAGCAACCATAATATTAAAGATAACCAAAAATATCCTTCTTTTATAGTTGCATAGTAGTCTATAGCATAATAACAGAGATGTCAGATGAACACAACCATGCAGGCAGTCAAGAACAACATAAATGTTCTATTTTGAGAATGATTTTAGTTATGGTTTTATCATTACTTATGAATTATTCTTATCTATCAAACAATGACCTTGGGCAATTATAAGTCCATAAGTGTGTCACTGTTGGAACAGTGGCACAATCTTTCAGTACTTTATATAGCTTGAATAAATGGAAGTCTCTGTCCTCATATGTATTAAACCCAGGTTCTAGCTTCACTACTTCAGACAAGGTTGTTGTCAAGGTTGAGAGCTATAGATTCAAAATTATACTCAGAATATTGACTAGACTTTCAGGTTGAGGTTCCAAATTTGTCCTGGAGACAGGACAGACCTGGCAGAGATACAGAGATAGAACAAAGGCTCCAGCTGTGATGCAGATGACAAAGTCTGGTTATTAAAGAGATCTGGACATCACTTCTGTCACATAGACATCATCCAATTTTGATCCTAATAGACCTCCTCCAAGAGTCAACAAGCTATAACTGATCTCTCCTTTCAGTAGCCAAATGCTTTCTGGCCTCAAATTCAGAACAGCAGCACACCAATGTCTGGCACCCAGTGTGTCAGAAATAAATCAGCTCAGCTGCAGGCAGGGTTGTTATGAGATCACAAGGAAAAAGCATGTACATGACAAAAATGCTGCTTCAACACTTTCTAAGTAATAATCACTTCATATGTGGAGTATCACCATCCACCTAAGGTTTTGAATTTTTCCAAAAGAAAAATTTCAATATTTCCCAGATTCAGAGCTTCTGATATTCACAGAAAAGAATTTTTTCAGCTTGTGATTTCTGTACTTTTAAATGTAAATAAAAGTGAGAAATATCTATACATTTAAATATGGAGAGGCAGCTGCATGCCTGTGAATGTAATACCAATAATAGAAACCCAGAGACTGATATTGGAGTTCAATCTGGTCATCAGAAAAGCAAAGCAGCTGGCCACTAGCTCTTACCTCTACCTCCGACCACAATGGGTGATCCTGTCCTCGCAGTTCCTCAGAGTACAATGTTGACTGTGCTGCTCTCCACCAAGCCTCAAATTGCAATCATATCCCTTCCTTGTCTGTAAACTAAATATCACATGAGACCTTTTGCTTATTTTTATAACTCTCAAATCCTGGGATTAATGGTGTGAGCTCTGATTCACTCTCCTGTAGCCCAGAATGGTCTTGGACTCACAGAGACTCACCCTCCTGCCTCTGCCTCCCAAATGCTGGTATTAAAGGCATGTGATCCCAAATGTTGAGATCACCTTTGTCTAAACTGTTTCTCATATAGACTGGATCACTTTCATGTAGTTCAGTGTGGCCTTGAACTAACAGAAACCCATCTGCCTTTGTCTCCAGAGTCCTGGGATTAAATGTGTGTATTACCATAGTCTGGCTCTATGGCTATAGCTAGGTTTGCATTTTGATCTCCAGCAGCTTTATTAAATCATAAACAGTATATCACCATGTGTGTATATAAGAAGCATACCATGTGTATGTATAAGCATACACACACACATATATATAATATATATGTAATATATATATATATATTTGAGGCTTCAGGCAAGAGTCAATTATAATAATATAATAATAGTAAATAGATGGATTGTTAAGTGGATAGGGCTGTGATAGTAGAATTGTTCACAAGTAGAAGTTGTTACCAGTCTGGGGAGATGCTTCAGCTGAGGATACTACTTGATGCTCAAGACTGAAGACCTGAGTTCAGTCCCTGACACACACAATGGAAAGAGAGGACTGATTCCCAAAACTTGTACTGTGACTTCCACAGGCATACTGTGGCACACACACACACACACACACACACACACACAGAGAGAGAGAGAGAGAGAGAGAGAGAGAGAGAGAGAGAGAGAACAACAATGACGATAGTAATAATAATAACAGCAACAAGAACCTTTTTCTGTTTCTTTTGTGAGTGAAAGTTGTTATTCTTTTCTAATTCACTACTTTGTTCAGACATAAAGCAGAAAATGAAAATTCAAGTATGTTATAAAACACATCCTCATATAATATCCACAAATTGCCACAATGAGCTTTGTATCAAAGGAATAAAATCAATTTCACATTATGTCTGCATGTTACTTTATGTGAAGGTTGTCAGGTTATCTTTGACACTAAGAGGCATACTGTTCACCAGGTATTGTTAAAAGAAGAAGAAGAAGAAGAAGAAGAAGAAGAAGAAGAAGAAGAAGAAGAAGAAGAAGAAGAAGAAGAAGAAAGAAAGAAAGAAAGAAAGAATCAGTAACAATTACGTTTGTTTATGAGCTATAGAGTACTGAAAACACAAATGAAACACAAAGAAAAAGAAGTACAACTCAGATAACTCTGTAGGTTGATTGCATTCTTATTTAAAGAACTCAATATGAAAAAGACACAAAAAATGAAGAGTTCTCCAAAAGTGCATTAGTTTAATAGCTAGAGACAACAGGAAAAAATGTAATGCAATAAAGTACAAATTTTCTGTATTTTATTGGCAAAGATCAAATGGTATTAGCACATACAAAATGGGTATTGTGTTTCATGACTAGAAGTGTACAGATTGCCATACAATTAGTGAGTGGCATCAACATAAATATACATATAAACTCTGACCATGTAAATTCCTTTTCTGGTAATGTAGCCTGTAGTTAGTTGTTTTTGTCTTGTTTGTTTGTTTGTTTGAACTCTTTTGTGTACCTGCCACCCAGCTCCCAAATAAATATATACACAGAGACTTAATCTTACTTATGAATGCCTAGCACTAGTTTGGCTTCTTTCTAGCCAGCTTTTTTTAACTTGCATTATCCATTTGTCTTCAACTACATTTTGTTACCTTTCTTTATTCTATATATCTTTCTTTCCTTCTTACTCTGTGGCTTGCTGGGTGACTGAGTGACTGGCCTCTGGCATCCTTCTCTCCTTTTCTCAATCATCCCTCTTCTTTTCAAGCCTAGATTTCTTCTCCAATGTATTCTCTCAGCCCGGCAGCTCTGCCTATCCCTCTCTCCTGCTTAGCTATTGACAGGTCAGCTCCTTATAAGACAAATCAGGTGTTTTAGACAAGCAAAGTAACACAGTTTTACAGGGTTAAACAAATACAACACATCTTTGCATCATTAAACTAATATTCCACAGCATAAATGAATGTATCACATCTTAATATTGCACATAAGTAGCCTATATGTTTGTATGCAAATGTGCATAAATTAACTTGAATGAATTTCATTTCTTTCATTGTTCTTTAAAAATTTAAAAACCAGAAATCAACTGAATTTTCAGAAATGTTAGTTTGTTTTCAATAAAACATGGTCCATAGCACAACTAATAACTGTGTATGCTCTCAGATTAAATGTCAATGATGCAGAAATATACTAAATGTGTACTAAATTTTTGAGTATAAATGCCTGGCCAGCATAATATTCTAGACAAAAATGCACACAGACACAATTTAACTATGAGCAATAGAAGAACTCAATCTGTATCTATTATTTCAGGGCAGAGGAAAACAAATAGAAAAGTGATTTTCCAAGACCAGAAGAACCTAAGAAAATTCAATAATTATATTGACTCTTAGGGTAGAAAACAGGGCATGGGAAATGTAAAAGTTCTACCCATGAGTTCATACTGACCCAGTGTTTTTATTCTGAAAGCAGTTAACATGAAAGCCAAAGAGTGAAGTATGTACATAACTATCTGCAGCAGTTTCCAAACTTTCAGCCAATCTCAAATATTCCAAAAGAGCATTTTAAAAGTCATCACAGGTATGATACTGTATGCACATTTATAGGCACGTGTTATTTCTGCTACCTCATCCGCCTCATTGCTCCCTTTCCCATGTATGCTCATTTCAAATAACAAATCAAGTTAAAGAAGCCAAAAAGTGCTTCCTACCAAAATTATCCTTTCCTGTTTCTTAACAGTAAGTATAAGTCTTGCTCAGTTCTCATCAGAGAAGTTTCTTCTTGTATTAGGTGGTAATGAACACAGAGACCCACAACTGGAAACAGAAATGAGAGGCTTCGGAGTGCTCAGCTCTAAATGGGATGTCTTTATCACACCCGTCCCCTGAAGGCCCAGTGATCTATATTAAAATGGGGGTTGAAAGATTATAAGAAATGGAGGTGGTGGGCAACTTTAAAGAAACAGCATTTTTCAGATCCAACAAGGCTGAAGCACATATCAATTCAGAGACCATGATAGCACACACAAGACCTGAAAAAGTGGCTTTATCCCAGAAAACATTTTAACCAAGAAACTATTTACAATTGATAGCTGCTAGGAAAGGGAAAATTGGTCATCTTTAATAGAGCGCCATTGGGTATGTAAACCATACTCCAAGATAGGCCCCATGCCGAAGAGCAATTGACAAACACAAATTGAACTCCATGTTTGCTTGTTGTGTGTGTGTGTGTGTGTGTGTGTGTGTGTGTGTGTGTGTGTGTGTGTGTATGTGTGTTTACTGTTTATTAGGTTTAGTTCAGCTTTGACCTTTTTAAGAGAGAGAAAGAACACAGAGTTGGGTGAGTAGGGAGGAGCAAGAATCTGGGAGGAGTTAGGGGAATGAAAAGAAATGCGATAAAAATGTATCGTATTAAATTCTCAAAAAATAAACAAAATCATTTTAAATACCAGATTTGATAATTGTTCTAGTTTGCTTTCTGGTGCTGGGAATTAACACCATGTCCAAAAGCAACTTGGAGAGGAAAGTTTGTTTCAGCTTCCTATTTACAGTTCATCATCTAGGACAGTGGTTCTCAACCTTCCTAATGCTACAACCCTCAACACAGTTCTTCATGCTGTGTTGATCCCCAACCATAAAATTTTGTTGCTGCTTCATAACCTTAAAACTGTTATGATTCGTAAAGTAAATATCTGTGTTTTCTGATTATCTTAGGTGACCCCTAAGAAAGGGTTGTTCTCCTGCTTAAAGTGGTTGAGAACCACTTATCTAGGAAATCAGGGAAGGAACTCAGGTGGAAATGGAAGCAGGATACATGGAAGAAAGGTGCTTACAGCTTTACTGAACATGAATACTCAGTATCATGTTCAGCTACATTTTTATATAGTTCAGACTCACTTGCTTTGGGGATGGTGTGCTACTTCCTCCTATATTAAGTATCAGTCAAGAAAATGCCCTAAAGACATACCCCCATAGGTTAACTGGTAGAACAATTCCTCAATCCACATTCCCTCTTGCCTTGGTGTTGAGAATCAAGATTAGCCACCACACTCATATTTTAAGATTGTCCATAAATAGTAATTGCAGTGCCTTTGTAAAACCCTTCAAGACTAAGGCTCATCTAAACTGCTTATGTATGTTTGTGTTCACAGTCATATACATCAGTTCAGAAAAAAAGAATTTTACGGTTCTGTTACATAAATGCAATGTTGAAATGTGAAGAACAATTCTTTCTATCATTGTTTGAATAAAACTGAAGTGAACTTTGGAAGATGTAAGCCAGCAATGCTTGAGTCTATCTTCACTCAAGCTGAAGCTAATATGATTTGGGGAAATTTTGGTATAATTTTCCCATTCTGAGTATGAAATCAATACCCTTCAGGCCATGAATACTCATGTCTCATTGAATACCCATTTCTTTAACAAAAGCTTTCTCTTTTCAGTTTCTTTTCAAGTAAGTTCCCTTGGGAATAAATGTTGAACAAATATATTAAAATAATACTCTGTACATTTGAAATATTTGCCAATTTTTAACATTCCACTTCCCACACAGCCAGCTTATGAAATATATGCAGTGTAGTATAAATTAAATCAATAGAAAATAATCCTACAACAATTTCAGTAATTGAAAATTTAGTAGAAAGGTATTAATACTAAACAGAGACCACCTGACTCCACCCAATCTCTCTGCAAACTCTTCATCTATGTATTAAGATGATTCAAAATAATCAAGGTTGCTAAGGAGTTTTGAAAGCGCTAAGGGCATTATTCTTTTTAGCATGGACTTCTGATGAAAATGCAGTTAGTTTGCTCTGCACAGCATCTTCTTTTCAAAAAAAAAAATACAACTATAACTTTTCCTAGTACTAGAGAGTGTCCCTTTGTCACAAGCTGTTCTTTGTTCTCCTGAAATTGAGTAAAGAAAAATAAGTTTCAGGATGTGCTTGGTGAGTAAAACAAAAATCCAAGAGTGTTTTTATATTCTAGGTCATTTGCTGAAGGAGGCCAAAGTATTGCTAATAATGAAGGGACAAATGAAGACAAGGCAGAAAGAACAACACAGCCCACACTTCAGTATTATAGTCAATTATCTATTTTCTTCTGCCTGGGATTGAAGACCATTTTTATCATCTTAGGGAATAAAATCTTCCCAGCTCTCTCCACTGCATAAAATCTTCTAATGGCCTCAAGTCGGCTTTTGTAATGTGGACACTGTGAAACTATAGCCCAAACACGACAGTTTCATTTCAAATGTCCCCAAGTCATGAAGCCATTTGCAAACATCAATTTCCACCAGGACTTCCTTTTTGCCATTTTATTACACTTCACTTGGAGAGTTAAATGTGGTAATTCCTTTTATTTGTGTGTGTCACATCTGTAGAGAGTTCACTGGTGGATACTACAGTGTTTTTGAAGCAAGAAAGCTCTTATATCAGTTTTAGCAAATCCTTGCTAACTAGACAATTTCAAATGTTAACAGGCTGTGCTCAGCCACATCATTGGATTCCAAGGTGCAATCAACATGGTTAACATACTAAGAAACTCCTTGTCCATGTGAACAGGTCTTTTTCTATGTCGTCTACAAATAACTAGGAAGTGTTGATTCGAGATTTCCTTCAAAACAGCCACTTGGAAACAAAGGCTTGGTTTGATTATGTTTCAACCTTCTCCATGAAACAATCTTACATTCTTTTTCTGTTGAACTTTAAAACTTACCTCTGGAGTCAAAGGCTCTGGTCCAATGCTTCCTAAATGGCTTTATGCATATCTATGGATTTACAAAGGTAGCCCCTCCCTTTCTAATTTCTACCCCAACCAGAATGCCATTTCAAGTTTCTCATTGCATACCCACCTTCCCCTCCTCCCCCCCTGGATAAAACTTGCCAAAAGAAAATCAATCCACACTTACTTTTTCACCTACCAGTATACCAGCAGTTATGCCTAGTATTACCGCTGACACAGCTCATCCAGGTTATAAGTTCTGTGAGAGGGTAAGGGCTGCATATCTTGTCACTGCTGTTTCTCCGAAGCTGTTTCTACTACAACATTTACATTTCTGCAATACAAAGATTTCTAGAATAAGCGAGTTCATCCCCAGAACATACCTGAGTACTTGTGAGGCAGCATAGAAAGAAGAGGGGAATTAGGGGGACATGGAAAAGGAAGGAACCCCTCACTCTGAAGACTGAAGTCTCTTGCCAGCTGAAAGCCTAGACTCTTAGCATGGTTTAAAGTTATTTGATTGAATATTGCCTACACAGAGACAGCACTATTTTTACAGAGTAATTTCAAATAGGAATGTTAAAATAGTGAACAAACGCTTAACTCCTAAACCTATGACTTTTGAGTTTAACATTACTCCTTTCCCAGCTGTGGGATTTATTAGAATCCCAGCTATAAGAAAAACTGTTTCACCACTCTTCAACCAAAATTAGTTTCTTCTCAATATTCAAGAACACAGTTCATAAAATATTACATACAAGGACTGAGTCACAGAACAAAGGAGAAAGTGTGAATTCACTTATACTGCATGCTAATGAGCAAGACCATGTTTTCTTTAACTAAAAAAGTATACAAGGAAATCCCAGAAATATTTTGCTGCTGATATAAACACATATTGTATAAAAGTTCACTTCTTATTTTTCATGACACACAAGAAGTTAAAAAATTCCTATTTCAATAAAGCCTGATCTTTGAGTTTATATCTTCATTTGAAAAACTGGAAATGTACATCAAGTATTTATATATCACAAATCACAACAGTTAACTCGAGGAAAAGTACTTGTGCAATTGTGGAGCTATGTGTTAAAGTGGCTGACTTTTTTCATCTTCATAGAATAGCATATTTCCTTGGAAAGCAATGACTGACAGATGAGTTATTACTCAGAATTTTCATTGTCTGAGAGACTTTTTCTAAACATGAAAGAAGCTAAGCTTGTTACTTCAAAGGAAAATATATAACTGACAAAGAATGTTACCCCTGATAAACTTGAGCTTGCACATGAAATATGGAATAATTCCAGAAATGTATATCTAACATGAGCTTAGTTGATTGCCAATGGTTTGTGGTGAAATGGGTCTATCTATAAAGAGAGTTGGTAAAATATTATACGGTGTCATGTGCCAACATTTGGAAGATAAAATATTGGTTCCAAAGCAGAATGTTAGAGAAGCATGCACAGCATGGTAGAGAGATGGTTGTCAGTTAAGAGCACTTGCTACTCTTGCAGGGGCACCAGGTTCAGCTCCAAGCACCTATATTCTGGCTCACAACTACCTGTAACTCCACTTTCAGGGATTTTATACCCTCTATAGGCACTATGCATATGCATATGCATATGCACCATGTGTTTGAGTGGTGCCTGCAGAGGTCAGAAGAGGGTATCCAGTATATATGGATATAGATATAGATAGATAGATAGATATAGATGATTTATCACTCAATATATAACACAAAGTAAATAAATCTGAAAAAATCTTAAAGGATTTTGTGCATGGATAAAAAATGTACATTATATGAATTTTAATACAACAGAGTAAAAATGGCTATTGGGTTATATTCCTTGTATATATTGCAACTACCATTTAAGAAAATAAAATACTGCTTGTCAAGTTTTTATATGATGTCTAAATGAGAGCCAAAAATAGTTCTTTAGTTTTCTTTTTCTCTTTTTGTAAATTTGTGTTTATTTCAAGTGTGTTAGTGTTTTGCTTGCATGTATGTCTATGCACCATGTGTGTACACAGTGCCCACAGAGGTCAGAAGAGGGTATTGAATCTCCAGGAACTGGAGTTTCAACGATTGTGATCCACAACATGGGTGCTTGAAATGGAACCAGAATCCTCTGGATGAGCATCCAGTGTTACTACCTGCTGAGCCATCTTTCTAAACACCTCTTTACTTCCATAATCATGACTTTGTAAGATAGAACTTTCTTTAGTTCCTCAGCTAAATTAACATACACAAAATATTAAAGCATAAGCTTATATAGGAACATGATAATTCTCTGTAAAGCTGGAAGTTATAGAAACTTGTGTTTCCATATAGAAGTGTCCTTATTTTTTAATTAGTAAATGAAGATACATAAAATTATATTGCTTTTAATCTCTGATATAGCAGTTACTGGTAGACATGACTGAACATGTATCTTAGGAATCTCCAATATTTTTTTTAATAACATAAAGGGGACTAAGAGGAAAATGTCTGAAATGTACTATGAGCTTTAAAATCTGCCAACAATAAATGAAGAAAGGTTTGAAGCAGTAGCTCAATGACAGTATTTCCCTAACATGTATGAGGCTGGGTTCAATCCTTAGCATGGGAGGGAAGAGGGGAGAGGGAGGAACCTGCAAACATTTTCAAGGTGCTCTATATATAGCATGCTTGCTATATGCCAGGTATAGACTAGATGCTTTATTTACAGTAGAAAACAATAAAGTATGGATATATCACCAAGATGAATCTAGAATAATCATTTTTTGTCATGGTGCAAAGCTGAATAAAATGCATGGATAAGCAGAAAGGAAAAAACATTATTATTTTGAAGTATATTTATTATAAGTAATTGTTTTAAAGTGGAGATTTTCTTTGTATCTAGTGTATATAATAATTGAATGTTTTTAAATATCTGTTGGCTTCCATTAGTCTATCTGCTCTGTCCTCACTTTGCTATCTTCAGCCCTCACTTGAACATATTATTGTTATTGTCTCCCCTGCTCTATATAAAGGGGACTAGAGAGACTTTTCTGTGCACTTCAAGGGTTTTAGTAGCTTCCTAATCTTATACTTTTTAGATGATAGTCATATCCCATGTGCTGTGACAATCAGAAACACCTCTAAATATTGCTAAGTGTTCCTTGGAGGTCAGAGTCAACAATGTTGGCAACCATAGTGCACAAATATCACATTTATTATAAATAAGGGCTTTTAAATTTTTACTGAACATATACATTTTAATATAAATAGAATTTTTATTTTATTTTTCATACAGAAGCCTTCTAACATTTAATTAATAAATTATTTGGGATGTATGTGGGTGTGGATAAATGCTAGTGCATAAGTGCTTATGAGCACCTATGTGAATAAGCCCAAGTTAACTTCAGGTGTCATGTCTTAAGAAATTTAGGCAGTGGGGGTTGTTGTTGATGATGATATTTTGTTTATTTTTTGTTTTATTTTTTCATAAAAAATGTTTCACTGGGACCTGAGGCTTGATGGTCATGTTTAATAAATGGCCAACTGTAAGGGAATCTGTAGCCACACCTACTTAGGGGCTGTCTACAGGTGTGTCTGACCACGCCTGGGAGGGCATGGTCAGGGTGATGTAGAATGAGAGGTGGTCAGGTGGCAGGGCACTTTCGGTTTCACTTTTCAGCTTGCTGTACAGACTGCTGCCACACGGGCTGACTGGGTCGCTCTGTAAGTAAGGCTTTTCCCTATTAAATACCTTGTATTTCTACCTGGCTATGTATTGGTATTTTCCCACATTGGCCAACAAACCCCAAATATCCCTCTGTCCCAACAGTTTTAGGATTATAATCACAGAGTACTAGATTTGGTGCTCTTATAACAAATAATTTATTGGTTGAGCCATATCCCAATCCCCATCATCTCTGTTATTTATACTATTTCTCAATCATTATCACATGACAATGGCAGTTTTAATTCTCTCCATAGTTAAAATTTCATAAGATTTTCTCTATGTTCATTTAGACCAGTTTGTTTGCCTCTCATATTATTCTCAATATTTTCCTAAATCCTTCAGCTTTTACCTACAACCATGTTCACTTTTCTAGCCAAGAATTCTTAAATTTTCTCTGGGGTCCTCTACTGGTAACAAGTACTCCTAGCATTTGCTTATCTGAAAATAGCGATGTCAAAATGGTAGCCCACAGACTGGGAAAAGATATTCACCAACCCCATATCTGACAGAGGGCTGATTTCCAAAATACACAAAGAAGACAAGAAGTTAGCCACCAAAACACCAATTAATCCAATTAGAAGTGAAATACAGAATTAAATAGAGAATTCTCAATAGAGGAATCTAAAATGGCTGAAAGACACTTAAGAAAGTGCTCAACATCCTTAGGCAGCAGGGAAATGAAAATTAAAACAACTCTGAGAACATCTTGCTCTGTCAGAATGGCTAAAATCAAAAACACCAATGTCAGTTTACACTGGAGAGCATGTGGAGAAAGGGGAAAACTCTTCCACTGCTGGTGAGAGTGCCAACTCCTACCACCACTTTGGAAAACAGTATGGAGGTTCCTCAGGAAAAAGGGAATCAATCAGTCCACCACAAGATCCAGCAATTCCACTCTTAGGCATTTACCTAAAAGATGCACATTCATACAAAAAGGACATCTCTTCAACTATGTTCATAGCAGCATAATTTGTAATAGCCAGAACCTGGAAACAAACTATAAACCCCTCAACTGAAGAATGGATAAAGAGCTGGGTGTTGGTGGCACATGCCTTTAATCCCAGCACTCGGGAAGCAGAGGCAGGCAGATCTCTGTGAGTTCCAGGCCAGCCTGGTCTCCAGAGCAAGTACCAGGGTAGGCTCCAAAGCTACACAGAAAAACCCTGTCTCAAAAAAAAAAAAAAAAAGAAAGAAAGAAAAAAAGGAAGAAAGGAAGAAAGAAAGAACATTTAATTTACAAAATGGAGTACTACTCAGCAGAAAAAAAAAAACAATTATATCTTGAAATTCATAGACAAAAGGATGGAACTAGAAGAAACTATGCTGAGTGAGGTAACCCAGTCACAAAAAGACAAACATGGTATGTACTCACTCATATGTGGATTTTAGACATAGAGCAAAGGATTACCATCCTACAATCCACATTGCCAGAGAAGCTAGGAAACAAGGAGGACCCTAAGAAGATGTACAAGATCCCCAGGAGAAGGGGAAAGCGACAAGATCTCCTGAGAAAATTGGGAGCATGGTGGGAGGGTAGAGAGAGTTAGGAGAAAGAGATGGGGAAAAAAGGAGAGGCAAAGAGGATATGAGGGACCAGGAAGACTGAGTCGGCAAAGAATAGAGGGGAGCAAGAAAAGAGATACCATAATAGAGAGAGCCATTACAGATTTAAAGAGTATTCTAACACTAGGGAAATGTCCAGAGATCTACAACAAAGACCCCAACTGACAATGTAAGCAATAGTTGAAAAGCTACCTTAAATACACATCTCTAATAATGAGATTAATGACTACTTTATATGCCATCCTGGAGCCTTCATCCTGCAGCTGATGGAAGCAGAAGCAGAAACCCACAGCTAAATACTGAACTCCTGGAATCCAGTTGAAGAGAGGGAGGAGTGATGAGCAAAAGGTTCAAGACCAGGCCTGAGAAACCACAGAAACTGCTGACCTGAACAAGGGGGAGCTCATGGACCCCAGACTGATAGCTGGGAAACCAGCATAGGACTGTTCCAGACCCCTTGATCATGGGTGTTAGTTAGGAGTCTTGGGCAATCTACCGGGCCTCTTGTAGTGGATCAGTATTATTCCCTAGTATAGGAATGGACTTTGGGAGCCCATTCCACATAGAGGGATACTATTTTAGCCTAGACACATGGGGGAGGGTCTAGGCCCTGCTCCAAATGATATGACAGACTTTTAAGATCCCCCATGGAACACCTCACCCTCCCTGGGGAGCAGAAAGGGGATGGGATAAGGGGTTTGTGGAAGGCAGGCAAGAAGGGAAGGGAGAGTTAATGTGGATTGAGTTGTAAAACAAGCTTGTTTCTAATTTAAATTTTTTTAAAAAAGGAAAAAAAACTGAAAAAAAAAAGAAAAAAGAAAATACCCTTGATGCTTGGCTATTTTTGAAGAATGTTTTCACTGGGGCCTAGAACTGTCAACAGCTATTAATTTTTTTTTGTTTTATTATGTTTTTAAATTTCATCTCATTACCTTCTCTGCCCACTATTTCTGTTAAGAAATCAGTTGTTAACCTAACCAAGATCTTTGAAAACAACATTTTTTTTCCAGATGCATTAAAGATTCTCTAATCTCTAGCTTTCAACAATTTGATGTGCCTCTGTGTAACTTTCTTTGTCTTTATCTGACTGGAGGTTCATAGCACTGTGACTTAATCTTTTACCAATTTGGAAAACTTGTCAGCTACCTTCTCTTCAAGTATTGTCTAGTCTCATCCACTCTGCCTTGTCTAAATTCTGTGCTTGTGAATGTGCATAAAGATATTCTCATGTTTCATCCCTCCTGGTTTCATTCTGTTTCCCTGTGCAATGCCATGTATTTTCACTAATTTCCTTCTGGACTGTCTACTCTGCTGATAAATCTTATTTCATTAAAGTTTTGATTATAGCTATTGCATAATCCTATTCTGCAATTCCAGTTAGTGTTTCATTAGATGCATTCCAATACTCCAACACATTTCCCAGTTTGAACCTTCTTCCAAACATAGTAAGAATCCAAATGTTAAATGCATACTGAAAAGAACTCTACATCTTGACTCTCAGTAAGCTTATACTATCTAATGCCTAACCAAATATTCTGATATTTATGTGCCTTGGTAACTTAATTTGGTTCTAAACACTACAAAACAACAACAAACAAAACTTTAAGGGTCCTCTTCAGATCTTGGCTATAGTTGACCTCCTCTTCATATTTCAATTAAGCCATTACTACTTTCACTATAGTTTTCTGATTCTTTCAGTTTGGGGAAAAAATGCTCTTTTCACATTATCAGAGACAAAAGAACAGTTTGTATACTTCTTTCTGAGTCATTTGTAAGTGATCAGTGCTATACCCATGTGTTGTATCTGTGAGGTAGGCCATAAAAGGTGAACTGACTTTCAGGACACTGACTCTGTTTCTTACCATATAAATATTAGAGAAGATGAATCCACCAAGTGTGCATTTGAATGCTGAAAACATTATTTCTTTACTATCAAAGTTTTTGATGCTATAAACTTCTTTAGTTGGTATTCTGCATACTTGTACAGACAAGGACTATAGTTAGTGGCCTGCTTTAGGCCACCATTTCAAGAGAATAAGGAGATTCCATAGCTAAAAACATCTCCAAATCTTTTAAAATTCCCCCATATTTTGGGGGGCCAACTGTCTGAGATTCAAACTAAATTATCACAATTTAAATAAATAACAAAATGGCATAAGCCTTCGAAGCTTCCCTTGAAGAAGATTCTGCAAACATTTGTATAACTATACTAATGCTTCCAAGGGAATATGATGCCTTGAGGACTACTTAAATCTAACTAGACATTCCCATCTGCATATATACTAAAGCCTCATTATTTTGGAGTAAACGTTTATTTGTCCAAGTAATCTAATAGCACAGAAAGAGTTCTAGTAATGTGTCTAATGCCATATTTTTGTTCAGTATTACATACTTCAAGAATCATCCTTTCTACATAGAAAGGAGGGTTATGTTCAAAACACACTCTTTCTATGCATACTTTTCCCCAATTTGCCCCCCAAAGAGGAAACAATACCTATTAAACCTCTTCTGTGCAATAAAATCATTTCCACTATTAAACAGAAATTATTTTCAAATGTTCCTACTAATATGATGAAAATTTCTACCTCCCAGTTAATTGCAAATTAATTGCTTTACCTTGTATGTCACTATTAAAAGTATAAAGCATTTAACATAATATTTCTGGGATGTCTGCTTAAACTTTTCATTTATAAAATATTTAATTTACAAATATGTTCATTCTGAGGATTTATATGAGTTCAAGTAATTTGGATAGTGTGACTAACTCGAAAGGTGATTCATGAGACAGACAGAGGCAATCAGAGATTCCCATCAGTTTGATGCCACTCAATGGCTTAGAGGCAAGCATGTAATCCATAGTGGGTTAATGATGGATACATCTAGGTGCTTCACTACAGCTCTTCCTACTGTAGGAAGTACCTTCCTACTGTAGCCATTTGCAGAGTAGGATGTTGTGTGCCTGAAGCCAGAGTATTTAAGGCAGTTTCTACTATCTTTGGCCAAAGAATACTTGTGAATTAACATAACAATGTAGGAAGTGATGTGGGACATCCCAAAAGCAAGATAAAGACCATTAGCTTGGATATAGCCAGAGCCTGAAATCAATTTGTATTCACTCATATTTATGAGTCAACAAATCAGTGATGCTGTTAAAATCATTCAAGCTGTTCACAAAGATGATTTTCATCAATCCCATTGTTTTTTGCTGTTGTTATGTATAGAGGGCCACAGCAGGTGCTTAAAAGAAAATGAGGTGCATGCCAAGGAAATAGTATTATTGCATACAGAAGATATTCTTTGTCAAGTCCTTAAAGATGAGAGTTTTGCCATTATATATGATCCTTTGTGTCTAGTAGTGTAGGCACTAAGTATGTACTGATTGAGTGAATAGATGCATTTGTAAATGTATTGATCCATTCATTCAAAAAGTAATTACTAAGTACCTATTGTATATCAGGATCACTAGAACCAAGGACAATACAATAACCCAAAGATGTAAAATTCTTGTTCAAAGACATAAAATTTTAGCTCCTATTGACATTGTTTGTGTTCCTTTAAAATCACATGTGAAAATCCTAAATCCAGGTGAAGGAACTAGCCCCACCCCCTTTAGCAGCTATGACTGGCTGCAGAAAAGACATGTAGGCCTCTGACTCAGCACATGTCTGAACTTGCTGGAACTGCCCTAGTCACTAGGAGATCAGATACCCTCCTCTTGGAAAGGAACCAATCAGAAGATCAGAAGTTAGTTGGCAGTGGTACCAGTGTCAAGACAGGGATGTGCAGAGCAACTGACCTGGGAGGGCCTTTAGGCCATAACAACCAGTTGACCAATCAACACAGGACAAGTCATCCAAGCCCGGAAGCTCATCAATCCTGAACTATTGGCTACCCCTAGACACTCCCATTACACTGCTCCATAAGTTCCCCGTCTCACATTTCGTGGGGCCCTTTTCTTCCCACCCTTAGTGATAAATGGACAAAGTGCCGAGTAATGCAGTTAGCTCATTAAACAGCATTAAAAGACTCTTTGCTTTTGCATTGGAACAAGTCTCTTGGTGATTTGGGGGGTCCAGAATCTCAGCACAACACAGGGTTATAGTGTCAGAAAGTGGGCACTCTGAGAGGTGATGGACCTTTGAGAAAGCAGCCTATTACCTCCTGAAACCTCTTGAATGTGGGACATCATCTTCAGGAATGGCATTAGTACCTCCATAAAGAACACTAAAAATCCCCCCATGTCTTCCACTATGTGTACAGTGAAAAGATATAGATTAATACATCATGAGCCATCTTTCTCTTTCTAGATTGAGTCTGATATGAGATGTCTCAGCTTTCATAATTAAAAGTAAAATTCCATTTTCTTCAAGCCACCAGGCTGACATTCTCTCACAGCTGTCATAACAAAATTAAAAAAAAAACTAGCTTACCTTAAACTCTTCATAGTTCTTCTTCAAGCAGTTTCCAACTACAGTGAACTCTTTTAGACTACAATTTTTATTCCTCTTATCACTTAATCACTGTCTATATTACCTTAGATTATCATAGAGGCATTTATCCTGCTTATTTTATGCCCTTTCATGAAAGGACAAGCTCCTGGCATTATTTGACCTTATATGATAGCTCATTGGCCAAGTATCTGGAGAATGGAAGACAGCTAATTTTTGTTCACTTTATAATCACAATGTCAATGTATATACCAATAAAACAGTCTTGACAAAAATAAGCATTCACACTGACTAAATATCCCAACTTCTGAAGGGCATGTCATGTTGGGATCAAATTCAGGTCTTTGTATGAGTTTACCAAGTACTCTATCACTGAGCAACCTCCTAACCTGACAAATCTATAAAAAGGCATAGGCAGAGTAAAGAACAACCATGGGACTAGATGTAATGCTATTGCTACACTACAGTCTGAACATAGAGACCAGAAACAACATGAGCATCTTACTCACAGTTATGGAGGTCAGAAGCCAGAGTGATGTATTTCCAAAACCATAGGTGAACTGTAAAGGTTTTCAGATAAATGGAAAAAAGAATTAATCAACAGAAGATGCCCACTAAAGGAAATATTGAGGGAGCCTTTTTAAGAAAAAAATGCTTATAGGTAGGTTTTTGCTTTAAATTGAAGCAGGAATGAAAAAATTACAGTAAAGGCGAACATGCATTGAAATACAATTGAAAAGTGAATGCATTATAAGTTAACATTTCATTTTCAGATGGTGGATTACTACAATATATCAGATAGTGAAAGCATGACAGGCAAGGTGAGGCTCCATTGTGTCCACCTCAGACTGGTATTCTGACTGTATAGACGTTCAGTACCTTGTATAGTGTTTGAGTTTGGTTAATTTGGGGATGTGATTTATTTTTATTAGCAACCTTTAAATAATAAAGTATAAAATAAGTAAAAATGTAATAGGTATTCTCTCCTGTAAACTGCTAACCATAATAATGTTTGACGAAACTCATACATTAAATTAACCCTGAAGAAAGTACATACTCATAATCACATGTGGGAGGTATTTTCAGAGACCGGGAAAATATTGCCATGATGTGCTGTTGTTACTCCTAACAGGGAGTGCCAGGGTTTCCTGTCAGCCTCCAGTGTGGGGCAGTTCTCTGACTTGCTGCAATAACAGAAGGTCGATGGATTTCACTATGGTGGATCTAGAGCCCATGTCTCCAGAGACCTGTTCGGGTCTTCTATGGATTTCTCATTTGCTTGGCACATTCTGTATAATATAAAGACACATAAACCAGACTATTGAACTACCAGACACTATGTGGAGTGTCAGTTCTAGCCATCACAAGGCCCTTGTCCATTTTATGCACAGCTTTTATTAAACAGAGGTTACCATGGACTTTCTCTTTTAGACTTGGATGAAAGGATGGCCTCTGAAGCTACATGAACCATCATAAGAGCACAAGAGAACCCAAGCCGAACCCAGCTCACACTTCGAAGCTGCACAAAGAAATGATCGCCATTTTATGTATTAAATTTAGGGTGATTTAATATGGAAACAGGAAATAATAAATCCAGTTACATTTTAGAACTGGTTTATGCCTTAACAACGTAACAGTTGTATTAAACATGAGGTTAGCGCTAACTTCCTGCCTAAGGAAAATCTCTCTACTAAAACATTTTAACAGGACAGATTTTAAATGCTTTTAACCTTGGGCAGCCAACTAA